>NC_082387.1:20336704-20482243 GCF_031168955.1 Gadus macrocephalus
AATTGTTCTCTGTCGGATGCGGCGGTGGCTTCAGATCACTGCTAAGGAGCCTGACACGCGCTCGCTTGATCCTCATCTGTCAAAGTCCGGACGTTGGGAGCAAAACTCTCGTTTTATCACATTCATTATGTGTCTCTGAAACGTTTCTCTTTGTGTCCATCTGCAGGTCAACCAGATCCAGAAGACCGTCATCGATCCTCTGAAGAAGTGAGTGTTCTGTCGTTCTTCGCCTCTTAAGCTTCTCTTCCTCACAGCCCGAACGCCAGCGATCTCCTTTGAAGCTCTCATCAGAGGGTCCCAAAGTGATACACCAAGGGCCTGTAAGAGAGGCCCGGCCCGGTGAAGAAACCAGAGGAACGGAGTCAGGAGTGAGTGGGGGCGGGGGGGGGGGGGGCTGCTACGGTGGCTGGCGTCTGGAAGAGAGTTTATTTGACTCTCCTTCCGCACACTCGCCCCCATCCCAGCAGCCTGTGAGTGCTATTCCATTCCTGAAGCCTAACCCTGGTCCATTTCCTCTAGAGAGAGAGAGAGAGAGAGACGCGCACGCACACACACACACACACGCACACACACACACACACACGCACACACGCACACACACACACACACACACACACACACAGCGAGGGAGTGGCCAGATGATGCTGGTTAAGGTCTCACTCCTCCCCGGAGGCGGCTGGAGGGACGGGGGTGTGAATGACAGATTGACCATGTACAGTGCTCGGCTCGCATGCATCTGCACGGATCAAGCTCTCCCGCTTGCACGTTGACTCACTGCCTGTTATCCTTTCTTCATCTTTCTGCATTGTTGTTGTTTTTTACGGTTCCTCTGAGCGCTCCCACAGAGCGCGGTAACGTGCGCGGTGCGACGGAGAGCCCAGAGTGTGCTGCTCTCCTCTCTCTCAGCTCGTGTGCCGTAGCGACGGTGGGGCAGTGGCCGGGTGGAATGGTTCTCATTTCCTCTTCCTGGTGGGCGGCCGGCGAACGTGTGGGCTGGCCCAGAAGATGGCTGCGTGCCCGGGTGGCTGGGCCGGCGTTGTGGGAGAGAGAGAGCCCCGTCTCAGGACAGTTCATATCACACGCACGCACGCACGCGCACAAGCACACACACACACAGGCACACACACGGCGCACACGCATACACACAGACGCATGCACAAAAACACACGCCCGCGTTCCGACCACATTGGACCAACAGATGGGAGGGGGTCACTATCGCAACAGGATTTATTATGGGCCACCAAGTTCACATTCACATGATGCTGTAAAATACAGGCAAGTTTTCACCACAAGTACATAAAAAGAGACTCTTAAAAACCTCCTGCCCGAGCGTTCTCATCACTTAAGCCCTTGTTAAAACGGTGTCGCGAGGCTTTTCTTTAGATGCTGGTCGTATGGAGTAGGACTCCATCAGAGGTCCTATACAGTGACGCCTCCATTAAGATGCCATTAGTCTCCTGCTAATGAGCCCTGGTCATTGTTTGCCTGCGCTCTCCCTCCGCACTGCCGCGGCGGTCCGCAGGCACCTCAGAGACGTGTTTCAAAGGAAAGGACGCTAATGTTACTGGCTGAGGAGTGTTTTTGTGTGGGGGCGTGCTCCGCTGTTTACTCTTTCGGCACTCCTTAACACTCGACGTCGCGATGCGTGCCGTAAACAAATCAACAAAAGCGTTGATATTCCTCTTTAGCCCCCCCGCCCCTCCCCTGACTCCCACCCACTCCACCCTCCCCCGCCCCCGCTCCCGCTCCCCCTCCCCTCCCCCTGCGTCCGCCTCCGCTACCAGACGGCAAAGAGCGGTCGAGTCAGAGGGGGAGGGCTCCCTGGATGACATCACTGTTGTGTTGATGTGCGGCCTGGAGGGGGGGCCCCTGGACGGGCGTGTGTATCTGGGGCCTGCCGGCCCTGTCGGGGGCCCTGTTGTCCTCTGGCTCATCAGGTGTGCAGACAGCGCCCCTCGCCCTAATCTGATTGGCTGTACCGTTCCTCCGGACCTGACTTCCTGTTGCGTCAGCTTAAGATGCTCCTCCCTCTAATCAGGCTGTTCCAGGAATATTTTTGGGTGCATGAGGAACCCCCTTCCTGTATTCTAGCGTCTTGCTTTGTGGGTATTATCAAACTTTTTGTTCGGCAGCTTACCCTGTGATTCACCGATCGGGTTCCATCTTCTTTTGCTGGACTCCTTTCGCTTTCAGAGATTAAGAACAACAAAACACAAGGCAAGCTGCAAACCCTCCTCTTACAGAGACAAAGAGCTGAGGCTCTTCCAACACACACACACACACACACACACACACACACACACACACACACACACACACACACACACACACACACACACACACACACACACACACACACACACACACACACACACACACACACACACACACACACACTCCAACAATCCTTCTTTCATAAGAGCACAGTCATTTTACACACACAGACTAGATTGTGGTCACACAGCGTCACCTTGTCTCACACCTTCTATCTTTAATTAAATATTATGGCACACGGAAGGTGAGACATTCCCTTACAAAAAAACAACACAAAGCCTTTCCGCATTTTCTACAGGTTTGGTATTTCTCCCTCTCATTGTTGGTTCCTGAGTGCAGTTATGTGAGGTTCTAGTGGAAGGTGCGGCCAGACTTGAGGCCAGACTGAGCTTGGCCACGGGGCTGCGGGTCTGTGGATTGGAAGCTGCTCTCTAAATGTTCCTTTTGGTCCAGATGTTATTTCAATCCGCTCCATCCCCAGCCCTCCACCGCAGTAAGAGCTGGTCACATGGGTCTGGCCTTGGCCCTGAACTCTTGGCTGTAGCCAGCGGCACCCAGACGTCCCTGGGCCCGCCAAGACCCCCAGGGCCTGGCCAAGCCCGGCCACACCACCCGCACGCGGGTCGAGGGACGGTCAGCTGTCTGGGAGGCAGCGTTCCAGCCGAGGCCCAGGGCTTTCCCATGCCAGGCCAGCCCTAGACCAGGGCCCCAGAGTGGCTGCGTCACGGTGCCTACTCGGTCTGTGGAGGATCTGAGTCTTCCGCTCAAAGTCTACTTCATCGTGTTTGACCCTGTTCAGAGAAGGTCCGCAAATACTTAATGGTTTGCATCATGAGAGCTTAGAATAGAGTTCCTCCTATGCTTCCTATAGGTATTACTCATCAACTCACTAAACTGTGCCCTCCCCTGTTCAGCCGAGGTTTCAGGGAGGCCTGCAGTACTGAAGTCGTGTGTCCCCGATTTCATTCTGCAATCATATCGCCCCGTAGTTGGCATGACGCATGCGATCATTTGCGTTACTCAACACTAAACGGGTCCGGCGATGTATAATGACTGTGTTAACATACTGCGTAGGCAGATTCCTTCTGCATTTTTTTCAAAATAGAGGTCCAACAGTTCATACGAAACAAAACATTGAAACTAAATTACTCGCCCCCATGACGAGCCATCTAGCTCACATGCCCAAAACGAGTACCACAGCTTGGTTTGGCTAGCCACAACGGAAACATTGAGGAAGTGGTTTTTCTTAGCCTTATTTGCGTACCAAGTAGGGCAGAAATAGTGTCACCAAGGGCCACTGGAGTGGAAGGCTTAGACGTACGCAGGTGTACAGTTTCCAGATTGATTTACGATCTGGATTGAAAGGGGTTTGCCCTCATTGTTCTGTTAGTATAACCGTCTCAATGCAGAGCAGCCATCCGTGTCCCCCGACCGAGGTGCATGTCGAGTGCCAAGTGGGCCAGCCAGGGGCTTTCTGAGGGTTATGTGCATACGAGATGGAGGTCTGCATGGGCTGCTGAAGCCCTCGCCCGAACCCCTGGGCGAATCAGTTTATCCGCCTCCTTAGTTTTTGGGTGAGCAGACTCTTCCTTCACGTGGAGAGAGGGCGTGGTGAGCGCGCTGACGGGCGGTCGTCACGCCGATGAGGATGCAATCGGCCCCGCTGGTGTCGCTTTGAGACGCCGGGGGAGGCTGCGTGCGCTGTCCTGCACAGAGTGAATGTTTGCGTTTGTTTAGAGTGCTCTCATGCCTGGAGGGCGGTTTCATAACCCCCCCCCCCGGCGGCACCCGGAGTGTGTGCGCTCTGCGCTGCAGCAAGGAGATGCGTAGTAGTAGTAGACGAGAGGGGGATCGGTGTCCACCCCTGCTGCTCCCTCGCCTCAGCGGGGGTTTTATAAATAGTGGGAGAGCGTGGGCCGCTGGATGGGCCCCGCTCCGTGATGTTACCCAACGATAAATAACCACTCCTTGCCTAACTTCCTGTCGAAAAAAAAAGAAGGAAAAGACAATAAGCACTTCTTGTCTGAAGGCCGAGCCTCTAGCCGCGTCACTCGCTTGCTCGCCCTCCCTCTCCCTCCCTCTCCTCCCTCCCTCCCTCCCTCCCTCAGGTGTGGGAGTAAGCTCAGGTTTCACAACCAATCGGCAGAGGCCTTGGCACGGAGTCCCCAAGCTCACCTACTGCTGAGGGACAAACACACACACACACACACACACACACACACACACACACACACACACACACACACACACACACACACACACACACACACACACACACACACACACACACACACACACACACACACACACACACACAGGTTCAGGGAGAGACAGATGTTTTCCTCTCTCTGTGCTGTGCCCACACAGATGATGAAACGGCCTGAATGGTTCTGTGAGAGCTGTAGTGCTCCTCTCTGCTCTCTTACTGATGACTCACGGTTATTAGGCCCACGTTGTGAATGACAAGTTGTGCTTCTTGTTCTGAGCGGTGCGCTGGTTTCTTACCTTAGGCCTAAATGTTTTGGAAAATTAAGGCGGGCCTCTTGGCAGAGCTCATGGAAATATTAACTTCAACGTTGCTTTTTTTTTTTGGCACTGTGTTTTAAATTGTTTAAGATTTAATCCAATTACACGATGTCAGTGTGGCTGAAAACCCTTCAAATAGAATTGAACCAGGTTGAGGGAAACGGAAAAAATACTTATTTTTGCAGAAAGTATACAATATATTTTGGTGGCTGAACATTTCCTGTTGTCTAAATACCATCCTATCAGCTCTGCATAGAACACCACCACTGTTTCCCATTTTAACCAGCAATAACAAATAAATAAAAAAGCATTTCAACAAGTCCCAGGATGGAGCTCCGACTCCTGTTGCTAAGTTACGGACCAGTGTTTTCCTATTTTTAGACCCAAAGTTAAGATTCACATTGAGAGAATATATTTTTCATTTGGAATATAATAATTGTCACCAAATGAATTGTTTCATGGCATTTTGCCTACAGTAATTAGATAATAGATTAGAAGGGGCTCAACGCAGCATTGTCCCATGGGAAATGGAAAAGTCTCAGCAAGAAATGCTTCAGCTCATATTTATTGTGATTCTCTTTATATATTCCTCATATGGAATGATACCTGCTCATTATTTTGTTGAACTTTCAGTGATGAATCGTTAACCCTGTGATGATCAACATGGTGTGTGTCTGTATTTGTTTTTTTGTGTTGTGTATGTTTGGGTACTTATTGAAACTTGTTTTGTGTCTTTGTGTGTTTCTTTGGTTGTGTGTTTATTGTAGCATGTTTGGTGTATTTGTTGTGTATGTTTGTTTATTTTATTGATGCATGTTCGGTGTGTGTCTTTGTGTTTAGTATGTTTTAGTATATTGAATCCTGTTTGGTGAGTTTTTTTTGTGTCTCTGTTTGTGTATGCAAACATGCTGCAATTAATACACACACAAAGACGCACGCAATCTTTGTGTGCGTCTTTGTGTGTGTGTGTGTGTGTGTGTGCTTCAATAATACACAAACGTACACACAAAGATACAAACATTGTTTGTATCTTTGTGATGATATCTGCTACAAAGATACAAACTGTTTGTATCTTTGTGTGTACGTTTGTGTATTCATTGAAGCATGTTTGTGTTTGTGTGTGTCTTTGTGTTGTGTATGTTTGTATATTTATTGAAGAATGTTTGGGATCTTTGTGTGCAAGTTTGTGTATTATTTGCAGCATGTTTGTATCTGTGTGTGGTCAGTCTCTGTGATCGGCGGCTGGGGCTGGATGACTCGGGTCTGAGTGAGCGGCGGTCCTGATGCTGCGTGTCTCCCTGGCTCCCCAGGTACAGCGGAGTCTTCCCTAGCCTCAACATGGCGGTGAAGCGGCGGGAGCAGGCGCTGCAGGACTACAAGCGGCTGCAGTCCAAGGCGGAGAAGTACGAGGAGAAGGAGAAGACTGGGCCCAACATGGTCAAGCTGCACCAGGTACCTGTCTGTCTGTCTGTCTGCCTGTCTGTCTGCCCTGCCATCTGTCTGCGTGCCCGGCTTGCTGTCTGACTGTCCGTCTGTCTCTGTTTTCTTAGACAGTAGCCACACACACACACACACACACACACACACACACACACACACACACACACACACACACACACACACACACACACACACACACACACACACACACACACACACACACACACACACACACACACACACACACACACACACACACCCCATGCTCAGCTGCGACGACACAGTTTGTCGGCTTGTCTGTCTTCACCCGCTGTGCAGCAAGTGCTTATCCTCTCTCGCTCTCTCTGTATTTCCATCCAATGTATCGCAAATCGTAACCATTTCATAAAATCTGCAAAAGAAAACATCTCTTTATGCGTGTTTCCATCCCCTACTGTACGGGATATTGGCTCATCCTGATATGCAGTAAATGCCGCAAATTACGTGTGCAATTACGCAACTAAAGATGACGTGGTTAAAATAGTTCCAGTCAAACAAAGGAAAGGAAGGCTTGGTGACTGACGGCACACTGGACAGGGAATTGGAGAGTTCTGAGCAACTCGTACTGCAGCGATGTGCTCTAGGAAGAGTTCTGGTTACTCAAGGGACATTTAAGTCACGTGTCTGTTTTCATTTATTTCCATTGCACTTTTACCGCATTAACCTTTCCTGATCCATCAACTTCTCCAAATAATTCAAGCGTAAATTATCGCTAAACCCTTCTGTGATATATTTGGAGATGTTTTCGCAATTTACAGATTTCCACTTCCAATTGAAAATGTGCAAAAAAACAGGTGGAAGGAAATTTACCTTATCTCCCCCCCCCCCCCCCCCCCCCCTCCCTTCCTTCCCCCTCCCAAGCCTGCCTCCCTGCCTCCCCCTCTCACCCCCGTGCCTCTCCTTTCCCTCCCCTCTCTTCCATGGCCTCCTCCCCCTCCCCACTCTCTCCGTCCTGGCTCCCAGTTCACCTCTGTCTTGCCACTTGCCCGTGTTTTGAATACAGCGCAATAAGTGAAGAAGACCCGAATGCTGACTGGAGATGAACAGAAATAGTTGAGCACATGCGCGCGGTACATGTGCTCTCCGCTCCCACGCAAGCTAGCAGCCTCTCAAGTGTTGCCTTTTTTTCCTCTTTCTTTCCTTTAAAAAAATAAAAAAAGCCAATGCTGCACATCTACAGGCACGTAATTGAGAATTGTAGGTGTGCGACCACACACACACACACACACACACACACACACACACACACACACACACACACACACACACACACACACACACACACACACACACACACACACACACACACACACACACACACACACACACACACACACACACACACACACACACACACACACCAACACACACACCAACACACACACACACCAACACACACACACCAACACACACACCAACACACACACCAACACACACACCAACACACACACCAACACACACACCAACACACACACCAACACACACACATACACCAACACACACACATACACCAACACACCAACACACACATACACCAACACACACACACCCCCTGCAAGCGAGAGTGCACGCACGCTCACAGTGCTGCCGAGGTTCTAACACATTCTCACATGGCGGGCCACCCACACACACGCGCTGAGAAGCACTGTCTGGGGACCGTAGCCTGAGGAGGAGGCCCCTGTGTGCCGGGCCCCTCTCAGAGAAGCGCATGTGTAGAGAATACCACGAAGAAGAGCGCAAAGCGGCAAAGCGTTTTCCAGAGAGAACGCCTCGGTGTGTCATCGTAGTCGCTGGCGCGCTCGAGGCGCGCGCGCGCACACACACACACACACACACACACACACACACACACACACACACACACACACACACACACACACACACACACACACACACCACACACACCACACACACACACACACACACACACACACACACACACACACACACACACACACACGTGTGTTCTCACACAGAGATTAGAAACGCACACACATGTACTCACAAACAGAGAGAAACACACACGCACAAATTCAGATACACACACACGTGCGCACACAAATACAGATAAACTCGCACACATAAATAATTTCTGATTCACGCACTGTGTACTCAAATACAGATATGAACACACACACGTAAATCTTCTCACCCTGTGCATAACCGTTGTGTGTTGGTAGCTGTGCCTACAGAGTGGACTACCCACTAATACATGCAGGAGCTGAGCCGTGGTGTTGGATACTCTCACAGCCAAGTCTGCCCACATCACCCACTCCTCCTCACTCCGGTCGTGATCACAGTCTCTCTCTCTCTCTCTCTCTCTCTCTCTCTCTCTCTCTCTCTCTCTCTCTCTCTCTCTCTCTCTCTCTCTCTCTCTCTCTCTCTCTCTCTCTCTCTCTCTCTCTCTCTCTCTCTCTCTCTCTCTCTCTCTCTCTCTCTCTCTCGGAAATAGGCAAATATCTCCTGAATGCTCGAATGTTATGTCATCTTGTGTGTTTGTTTTACTGCGCTCGCCTTGCTTTTACTTTTTCCACGTGAATCACATGACCATGTGGATCACGTGACCGCGTCCCATATGGAGCAGGCCAGCTAATGTGTGTGTGTGTGTGTGCTTCAGGCCAGGGAGGAGCTGCGGCCGGTCAGGGAGGACTTTGAGGCCAAGAACCAGCAGCTGCTGGACGAGATGCCAAAGTTCTACCAGAGCCGCATCGACTACTTCCAGCCCAGCTTCGAGGCCCTAATCCGGGCCAGGTGAGTGGACACTCACTCACTCGATTACACTGGGAGACACACACACAAAGGGACTCGCACGCACTCACACAGGGACACACACACACATTGGGACACAGAGGGCCAGGTAGAGGGGGGTGGTGAAAGGCATCGTGCCCCCTCAGGCTGCTGATGTGATCAGGCCCTGATGAGGGCCCCACTGACTGACTCCCGGGCCCCTCTCCGGCCTGCTGCCCTCAGACCTGGGGCTCCTGGCTCTTTAACAGCAGCTGGACGTCTGGGGCAGCGCCACCGCCGTGCCAGACCAGTCTAGACCAGACCAGACGAGACGAGAGCCATGTCATTTCCTCTCTGGAAAAGCCACTGGCACACACCGCTAATTAGCAAAGCAGATTAACCCGGGCGTAATGAGAGCGTAGGCTCTGCTGCGTGTTGTACCTTAATTAGTGCACAGTGACACGCAGTTAAATAAAGGGACTGCGTACTGCCAGCGACGCTGTCGTAGCGTGTCTCCGCCATTGTTTGCTTCGATCTCCCTCTCTTTGGTTCTGTTTGCAACCAACTCAAACTCTTATCTGCCGTCTTGGAGTGAGCGCACGTGTTTCTGTGTACACACGGCGCCGGCCGCGTGGGCGGGCCTGGGGGGGGGGGGGGGGCTCTAGGACATGTGCTGGGTTCAGCTCTACACTCCCCTCCGCTCTCCTGACTCAGAGGCCCCCAGGAACCAGCACAATGGCTGCCTTTGTCGGGATCCTCCAGCTCCCCCTCACCACCCACCCTCGGCCCCCCCGCACCGCCCCCCCCCCCCCTGCTCCCCGTCCAGCGGCCGGCCTGCTCCAGGCTGACCTGTCCCACCTGTGAGGACCGCCGAAGAATGGAGACATTGTCCTGCTGCGCGGATCTCCCAGGCGCCGCTCTCGCTCAGTCCTCCACTCTGTCCTCGTTCAGAGCCTCCCCTCCGCTCTGTCCTCGTTCAGAGCTCCCCTCCGCTCTCGCTCAGTCCTCCGCTCTGTCCTCGTTCAGAGCCTCCCCTCCGCTCTCGCTCAGTCCTCCGCTCTGTCCTCGTTCAGAGCCTCCCCTCCGCTCTCGCTCAGTCCTCCGCTCTGTCCTCGTTCAGAGCCTCCCCTCCGCTCTCGCTCAGTCCTCCGCTCTGTCCTCGTTCAGAGCCTCCCCTCTGCTCTCGCTCAGTCCTCCGCTCTGTCCTCGTTCAGAGCCTCCCCTCCGCTCTCGCTCAGTCCTCCGCTCTGTCCTCGTTCAGAGCCTCCCCTCCGCTCTCGCTCAGTCCTCCGCTCTGTCCTCGTTCAGAGCCTCCCCTCCGCTCTCGCTCAGTTCTCCCCTCCGCTCTCGCTCAGTCCTCCGCTCTGTTCTCGCTCAGTCCTCCGCTCTGTTCTCGCTCAGTCCTCCGCTCTGTTCTCGCTCAGTCCTCCGCTGTGTTCTCGCTCAGTTCTCCGCTCCGCTCTCGCTCAGAGCGCTGCGGAGCTTTTGTTGAGCGTTTTGCTCTGATTCCGAAAAAGGTATTATCGGAGGGTGAGTCGTCGGTGTACGCCAGCCACGCTTCTCAAGAGGAGGATCCCGAACTCCTACACTTCAGGATCCTCCTCGGATCTCTGAGGAGCAGAGAACTGAACGAGAGCAGGTCTCTGAGGAGGGGGTCTCTGCATGGGGTAGTGCTGATGGAGGAGGGGGTCTCTGCATGGGATCGTCCCGATGGAGGAGTCCTGTGTCTGGCTCCCACTCCCACTCCAACGTCCCTGTGAAGGTGCTTGGGATAAAAGCCTTGTTACAAAAGACCTCCAGCCTAAAATAGTTCTAAATAACACTGAATATGAATAAGGAGCCAGTATGAATCCACACGTTCCAGGCGTGGGATCTGAAGCCCCTCCTGTTTTCTAGAGGCCACAGGTGTGGAGCCCACCTGAGCGTTCAGCCAGCCCCCCCCCTCCCGTCTCTAAGTGCAGGAGGCGGTCCCCGGGCCGCGGGCTGAGGTGCTGACAGACAGACGATGGAGTCAGGGGGCCGCGGGACCCTGCAGGAGGGCTGCGGGGCCCTGCGGGGGGGGGGGGGGGGGGGGACACCGATCCCCAGCCCATTGTCACCGCTGACACGCACACGCACACGCCCTCGACCCTTCAAACCCTCTATTCCTTTTTTTGAATGCCAAATATCCCCTGGGCCCCCACAGACAGCGGCCCCGAAAGACAGGGGTCCTCACAGACAGCGGCAACACGGGCCCCCGCGTGGGGTTTCGGTGGCACATTCTTGTGTAAACATCACACCACACAACAAAACAAAAAAAACTTTACAGGCCCCCCAACTCAACTTGTTTACTGATTTCAACCAATCAGTGAGAATGGTTCTATTTATAGTATAACAAATAAAAAAAAAAAAGTTTGACTTCCTGCATTGACAGTTTTCGCCCCTTTTTTTTGTTCAGATTATTTGCATGTGAGCTGGTTCCTCAGTCGGCTCCTCGCCCGAAACAGGAACTGTCACAGCCGAGCGCCAGGCCTTAAGCTGCGCTGAATAAATATCCAGAAGTGTGCAGGGGAGGGCGGCAGGGGGGGGGGGCTGTGATTCCCAGTTCTTTCATTGTCTGCCCACTCTTCTGGAGTCTTATAATGTGATTAAAGTCAATTTATCATCAAAGGGACTCTCTGGGGAGCCTGACTCATGAACTAGGAGCGGGGGGGGGCGCCCAGCCAGCATCTCGTCTGACGGGGGGAGGGGGAGCGCTACCCACTCAACTGTTGGCTTTTTGGGGGGTTTATGTGTGTTTGATATCCGCGATATCCGCCATTCCACTGTCATTAGAGAGGTGGGAGAGAGAGGCGTGCTCGGAGAGGGACTTCTGATCAATCGCTTTCTGCTCTGTCTCTCTTTTTATCTCTCTCTCTGTCTCCCTCGCTCTCTTTTTGTCTGTCTGTCTGTCTGTCTGTCTCTCTCTCTCTCGTATCCGTCTCGCTCTCTCACCCTCCCATTCCTTCTGTCTCCGTCTCTCTGTGTGTCTCTCTTAATTCCTGGTCTCTCTCTCTCTGTCTGTCTCTCTCTTACTCTCTGATCTCTCCCCCCCCCCCGTAGGTGGTGTACTTCACAGAGATGCATAAGATCTTCAGCGAGCTGACGGATCAGATCGACCAGGGCGCGCTGACAGACGGCGAGAGGGAGCGGGAGAACGAGGCCAAGCTGGCCGAGCTGCGGGCCCTCTCCATCGTCGCCGACGACTGAGGTGGTGGTGGTGGAGGTGGGCTGTCTGGCTCGAGGACCAACCGACACAATCCGACCACCGGATTTATACCGTTACTCCGTTCCCCCGTTGAAACCCCCAAAAGCCATCCGCCCCGCGGCCATGTTGTCGATAAGTTTTAATATAATAACTTCTTTCAGAGCTCATAACTCCTAAACTTCTCCGCAGCGTTTTGTTTCAGCGGCATAGAGGAGAGAAGACGTATATTTTTGTATGTGAGTCTGACTAGCGGCACAGCGTTGAACGAGGTGCTGGATCAGGGAGAGATCGATGCGTCTTTAGGGGCAGAATGATTGTAGTAATTTAACGCTTCATTTTTCTTATTATTTGTAAGAGTTGGTGGGGGGTAATCCCTTGTTAGCATGGTGCCATGTTGAATTATGTTTTTTATTTTTTTTGTCATAACGTTTAAACCAAGTAACAACAACATGGGCCCACATTTCACCTGACTGGCAAGGGCCTTTATATAGTCAAGTGCATCGTGCCTGAACCGCGAAGTGGAACCTGTTCTGAACAGGAGAGACACGTCTCAAAGCCGAGACTGTGGCTCCCTCTAGTGGTCAAACCTGGAATGTAGCGCCACTCAGCCTCAGCTGTTCTTTCTTTGTTCCATTGTTTGGCGTCTACCGGTCCTCTAATTTTAAAGGGAGGCTGATTTTCTAAGTTGTACAATTCAGTAAAATCTTAATCCTTTTTTGGACCAACCGTTTTTCTCTACACTCTTGTCGGGATGTTCAAAAGTGGACCGCTATTCAAGGATAATCAGTGGAAGGAAGATTGTAAAATGACCTAATCTCATGAAGGACATTGCCTTGAAAAATGTCCTTGTGTTTGGTTAAAATTGACTAGTTTAGCTTTTTTTACTTGTTTTGGTGTTTGATTTGTAATGTGAGTGAACATTTTAAAATCAGAATAGGATTTATTGCGAATGGATTAATGCCAGGAAAATTGTAACACTAATATCAAAAATTCTCATGTATGTACAATCAGCGTTGAAATAAATGGACTCATATGATCTGTCATTCTTTAAGCATTTAAAAATGGGTACACATGTCTTGAACAACAAATTACCTTCACTTGTAGGTCATTTGTTAAATTAAAAGCACATCAGTAACAAACTCTCAATACTAATTAACTTTCTTTCGTCTTTTGTTGGGATTAGCTACCTACTGGCTAAACTCTTTACACACTTAATGTTTGATGCCATAGCCGTGTTACAAGAAATAGTCTATCCTATAGGAGTATTCCCCTTATTTACCTTCGGTTCTCAATAAATGACTTTGTTAAGTAATATTTAAACTACCCCAAAATATTAACCAAGGCCTTCAAGGTAATTTATGACTGCAAATGTGGAAAACCAGAAAAACCTCATCTCTACGTGACGGAAGGTGCTGGACCAGGTCTCACTGGAAAAGACCTTCTGCGTTCAGAGCTTCTAATAAACCACTCCGTTCCTCTGCTGCTATTCTCCTCCCTCCAATCAGAGGCCAGGCCGCGGGGTCGGGGGGGGGGGGCAGAGCTCCGTAGGGAGGAGGAGCTACACGGGCGTGGTGCCGTATATCCTTGTGATCTGCTCCTGGAAGACCCGGCGGAGATCCACACGCCGGCTCTTCAGCGTGGGCGTCAGGAGACCGTTGGCCACGCTGAACATCTCGGGGTGCAAGTACAGAGCCTTCACCTGGAGGAGACAGAGGGACAACAACAGAGGGACAGAGAGGGAGGGAGAGACACGCAGGGAGAGACACGTGGGGAGAGAGGGACAGACCAGAGAGAGACGTGACACGCAGAGGGGCCAGATGGACAAACAAACGGATATGAAGAGAGAGGGAGACACAACAGAGGGTCAGACACGAAGAGAGAGGGACAGAGAAACATAAAACGAACAAGTCCCTGGCTGAAGTTTGGGGTCTTAGCAGCTTTTAAATGAGGGCGAGTTCCTCACCTGCTCAAAGGACTTGAGGCCTCCTGCCTTCCCCACAGCTGTCATGTCCTCCAGCACAGCCTTCTGCACATCCTGTGGAAACAGCCTTTAAGTCCACTTTAATACCTGCTGTGAGGTTTAAATCAAGATCATATTTTTAAGATGCTTACAACTGTAAACCCCTGATCTTAACCTAGTGTTTCCCTAATCTCAACTTGAACACTATTGACTTAATGAAGATCCTACCCTAATGTTAATGTAATCTTAAGACATTGTCATCTAAGCTAATAAGCTAAATATATTCAAGGGTAAGGATAAGGATCTTAAATTCGTAAGTGAAAAATGACGCACTGGGTTCTGGCACAGCTCCTCATACGAGCCCACGAAGCCTCGCTCCTTGGTCCAATCGGTGAACACCTCCGGGTCGGGGACGGCGATGCCTATGAGATGGGACTGGGGAGAGAGGAGCAGGGTCACGTTTACATCCGAGGAGGTAAACGTGTACTCTGTGTTCCCTCTGCGTGGGGCCGCCGGTCTGAGGTACCTGCAGGCTGTCGCCGTGGACGAAGACCTGCAGCACCACAACGCAGCGCATGTACACGTTCTCGATCTTCTCCGGGGCGATGTACTCGCCCTGGGACAGCTTGAAGATGTGCTTTTTCCGGTCGACGATCCGGAGCGTCCCGTTCTGCCCAACGGAGACAGAGGTCAGGTTCAGATCAGAGGCGCACACGGCCCTTCAATAAAAACACTACTCATCCCCATGGGGGGGATGAATAGTGACCACGGCAACGGGTCATGAATAGTGACCCGTTGCCACCACGGCAACGGGTCACTATTCATCACAATTCGGTCACCCAGAGACTCCTACTTTACATTCCAAAGGTAAGTATCCTCTCATCTTACTGGGAGCCACTGGCCCACGTCCCCGCTGTGAAGCCAGCCCTCAGGGTCCAGCGCCTCCTGGGTCCTCTCGGGGTCCTTCAGGTAGCCCCTGAACACGCTGGGGCCCCGGATACAGATCTGGGGGGAGGGCCGGGGTTAGTGAGGGAGGCTGTGTGAGAGTGAAAGTGAAAGTGTGTGAGTGAGAGAGGGTGAGATTGTGTGCGAGTGTGATTCTGTGTGAGAGGGAGAGTGGGTGAGTGCCAACAGGGTGATCATCAGAGTCACTCGTGTGTCATCCTCTCTCCTCACCTCTCCCTCGCCGTTCTTGGCGAAGTAATTCATCTCCGGGATATCAACCAGCTTCACCATCGCACACGGCAGAGGAGCTCCGACGTGACCTGACATACACAGAAACACAAACCAAATCCTGTTTGTTATTTATCCACACAATTTGTGCATCACTGCAAAAAAATGTTCTTTAGTGCATGGTGGGAATGAGAATCTGCTCAACGCCGTCAGGTTTTGCTCCAATAGTCCTGGTTCGGGCCTTTGGTGTTCAACCACGCCACCGTGAGAGCATCCGCTTCCTACATCCCTCCCTCCAACCTTCCTCCGTCCTCTAGCCCTCACCTGCGCTCCAGTCTCCCGGCATTGAGAAGGTGCAGCCGGCGGTGCACTCTGTCTGGCCGTAGCCTTCGAAGATCAGGCAGCCCAGGACGGCCCGCAGGAAGGAGAGCACCGTGGGCGAGATGGGCGCCGACGCCGTCAGGATGAACCGCAGGTTCCCGCCCAAACCGGCCTGGAACGCAGAGAGGAAAACCCACGGGTCAGAGATGTGCGGGCGTGGCACGCTGTGACGGTCACCCAGGAGCATGCGGGCGCTGGGTCTCTTGTCCAAGGACCTACAGAGAAGCTGGGGACATCAGGGTCTACTCCCTGCCGGACCCCCTGGGGTCCATCACTGTCTCCGGGGGTCCATACGCGAGCTGGACCCTGGAGGCGGACCCAGGAGGGAGAGACCCAGCCCCCCTACAGCCTCCTGGAGGAAGAGACCCTGAAGGAAGAGACCCAGCCCCCCTACAGCCTCCTGGAGGAAGAGACCCCTAGAGACCGTGCCCCCCCACAGCCTCCTGGAGGGCCTGCCTCTCACCTGGATCCGGTTGAACACCAGCCTGTCCCAGAAGCTGTTGTTGCGCACCACGCCGCTGCTGAGCTCCGCCTGCTTCCTGCGGACCGCGTAGCGTAGCAGAGCCCGCCACAGCGGGGACGTCATGGAGCCCAGGATCTGCAGGAGGGGCATGAGAAGGAGAACACAACCAGTCAAGGGTTTACACTTTTCTCTTCCAGACCCCTTTTGCTATGCAGCTTTCTACGCCACGTGGTGTGCTTCATTAAATGTTTTAAAAGGCATTATTTCACTTCAGTCTACAAGAAATGACAGGGCCGTAGACAGGGTTTGAAAAATAGGGAGGTTGTGTATGTGTGTGTGTCTTGGTGGGGGTGGGGTTTGTGCTCGGCTCGCAACAACAAGTGACAACTGAATTAAGCACTTACTCATCTCTGAGAAGTTCTCAACTGCTGATTTTCTATGACAGTTTATCTTATTTAGGTTCGATCATTTTTTAGAATCACTAGAAGAATGCCAGAGGCCCAGAGCCGGTTGACCTCAGAGCTGGCAACAGGAATGCAGTGGGTCATGAGTTGTTTGCTCGTTGGTTCTAGTACATTGCTCATCAGGGGGTGAAGGCCGTTGATGTGGCATTGGGGGCGGGGCCTTGGGGATGACCTCAAGTGATTTGCCATCAGGGGGTGAAGGCTGTTGATGTGCCCTTGTGGGCGGGGCCAGGCGGCGTCCTCACCTTGTCGTAGATGCGGTTGAGGAGGCGCGGCACGACGGGGAAGAGAGTGGGCTTCAGGGTCTTGATGTCGTCCATGAGGAGGGAGATGTCCCCCTGGTAGAAGCCCACCCGGGCCCCGTGGCAGAACATGGAGAGCTGACACACACACACACACACACACACACACACACACACACACACACACACACACACACACACACACACACACACACACACACACACACACACACACACACACACACACACACACACACACACACACACACAGAGTCAGGGGGGAGGTGGTTGGGATGCATAGGGATGGAAGGCGGGAGGAGGGAGGAATACCTGGATCATCCTCTCAAACATGTGTGCTAGTGGCAGGTAGGAGATGGACACGTCCTCCTGGCCAATCACAAATGAGCCCTGAGTCACGAGAGAGAAAGAAGGAAGGACAGACAGGGACCATGATTAAAGATAATACCGCCACAGCCAACAGTCAAACAACGTGTAGCAGCACCTGCCACACAACCAGCGTTTGAAACAGCAGTTCATAGACGCGGAACTCTTAACGTAGCAGCAATTAGATCCCAAAAGTATCTCAGCTACTAGGGACAATCAAACAACCAATTAATCCCTCCATTACCCACACAGAGAAAGAGACGGAGAGAGAGAGAGAGAGAGAGAGAGAGAGAGAGGGTGGTGGTGGTGGTGGTGGTGGGGGGGGCAGCGGCGCTCTGGGGCTGTTGTCAATTAGAGGAGGAGGCGGATGTGTGCAGACAGACCTCCAGGATCTTAATGACAGAGGACGTGTTGGAGGCGATGTTGCCGTGGGTGATCATGGCTCCCTTGGGCTTCCCTGGGTAAATAAACAACAGATTATTACTGCGGTGGCCCCAGGCCCCCAGCAGCAGGGGGGGGGGGGGTACTGCAGCGTTTAGGATGTTTATGGGGGGGGGGGGGGGGGGTACCTGTGGTTCCACTGGTGAAGCAGACCACAGCCAGGTCCTCAGGCTTTGGAGGCTGGGACAGACCGACAGACAGGGAGAGAGACGGACAGAGAGACGGACAGAGAGACGGAGAGACAGAACATGAGCATGAACTTGATTAATATCTAAAAAATATTTGAAATAAATATGATTTTGTCTATAATCTAATCATCTTTAAATATTTGTGCCAGCCGATTGCCTACAAATCCACTCACAATCGGATCCTGCAGGTTCTGTCTTCCCAGTTCCTGAGAAGAGGAGGAGAAGAAGAGTAACCAACTCATTGTTCTAGAGACTCATCGACGGACCTCCAGCTAAGGGTCTCCCCTGCCCCGGGACCCACCATGATCTGGGTCAGCTGCAGGATCTCCACGCCGCACCGCTGCCCCCTCTCCACCAGGGCGGCGCTGGCGTCACTGAACAGCACCAGGCAGGACAGGCTGGGCGTGGCGCCCTGCTCCTTGTTCTCCAGCAGGGCGGCGGCCTTCTCCTCACGGTCGCAGATCACCAGCGAGATCTCCGCTTTCATAGGTACGTCACTTCATCAACTCAATGTATATTGTAACTACACGCGTGACTAAACATGTAACATTACATTCAGCAGACACTTTTATCCAAAGCGACTTACAATAAGCAGATTTGTCAGAGGGAAGAGAAACAACAATATATGGCTGTCGGTACAGTATGGATGTTCCTAGCACCAAGTACCAAGCACTAATAATCGCTAACCCATTCCCCGTATAAAACAATGATAGCTATGATAAAATGCTACACAATGCTAAGTACTATCTTTTAAGTGGCAGGACATACAACATACAATAAGTGCCATGACGTACGACATACAATAAGTGCATAAGAGAGGGGTGTGGGGAAAGGGAGGAGTCTATGCAGAGTCTAGGTGACATGTAAAAACGCATGTAATAGGTACATTATACTGTTCTTCTATTTTCCTTAAGAGAGGTCTCACCCAGATTGAGGATATGCACCATGGCCTCCACCCCCAGGGTTTCGTACAGAGGCACCACGGCCATGGAGTACGTATAGCAGGCCAGCTCTGAGATGGTCCACTGTGGCCACCAGGGGGAGACAAAGCAGCAGTATTACTCTGTCAAAGGACCGTCTATATTATTATGGAATGGACCCTTTCCCAGAGTCATTATTAACGAACAAACACAGGTCGAACATTAGGATATTCACAGATAATCACAAAAAGAAAGCATTTGTCTTAAAGTTAGCGGACATATTAAAGGGTTACATATTGCTGGCGTTATTGTTATTCAAAACAAATGTGTTCGCTGAAAAACAATTATACAATTCCCGGTGATTAAGGTGTTGCTGCCACCTAGTGGTCAGACTGTAACTTCAGATCCGCTTCCAGAGTTCACTAGAGTTCAAGACTAAACACGTCAGGCTTTGACGCAAGCAGCTCCGATGATCAATAGTGCCTAATACCAGAGAGTATATCAATAGTGTGTAAACCAGAGAGTACATCAATAGAGCGTAATACCGGAGAGTATATAGATATTTCCTTTCAAAAATAAAACTTCTTCAACACAAGCTGTTGTTGTTGTTGTTCCTTCTCTTTAAGCTGGAGGATAAACCCTGATTAGAATTTATGATTCAAGAAAGGAAAAGGCTTTGATTGTGATTTGGACCACATACTGATTGGCACCATATTGAGGTTTTATGTGAGAAAGAAAAACACCTGTTATGCTGCAAGTAAATATGAATTGATGATGAAAACAGGAGTTGACAGTTGCTCCTACCTCTGGTCGGTTCTGGGCGAATATACCAACAAACTGCTGGGGGTTCGGCTGGCAGCCGCTGGCCAGCAGTCCAGAGCCCATCACCTGGGCCTGCTCAGCTACCTGAGCACACACACGCACACACGTCAACCACACACACACACGTCAACTACACATACAGTCGTTAACCACACACACACACACACACACACACACACACACACACACACACACACACACACACACACACACACACACACACACACACACACACACACACACACACACACACACACACACACACACACACACACACACACTTTCCTACCTCACTATAGGCTATCCACTCGTAGGGCTGGCCAGGTTTTCGGAAACCAAGACAGGGTCCGCCTCCTAATTGGAGAGGGGGCATGGTCAGGTGCTTCATCAAACAGAAGCAGCCGTTCGTTTGGATCCATGATTTTCCTTTTAGTATTTTATCTGTTGGCCGAGCTCATTCTTTATTTCGGTGATTCATTCATGCCTGGCTCCCACTCCGCGACTTTTGGCCCCATTCTGACGTCAACGACCTTCCAGACGCACGGCCCGGTCCCAGCAGAGTCTGGACCGGTCCTACCCTGAGGATGTCCTCCAGTGGGTGTCAGGATCATTTTGAACCGTTTACGGACCGTCTGGACCTTCAAGTAGAACGTCACCCACGAGGGAACCCGACCAACTTCAGGAACAAAACCAGAACTAGGATGGGGCGGAGAGCGGCTCCGATTAGCCAGTGCTGGCGGCTAGGCACTAGTTTATCAAGATGAGAACGTGGCTCAGTACAGCCATGGACCAAAGTACGTTATCTGCTTTACTTAATTAGTTGAAGTCAAGGACACCACTTCACTTGGACGAGATGTGTTAGCCTGCTATCAGGGCCCAGGGTAATCACTCTCGTCTGGGGCTGCTCTCTCTCTCTATCTCTCTTCCCCTCCCTCTATCTCTCTCTCTCTCTCTCTCTCTCTCTCTCTCTCTCTCTCTCTCTCTCTCTCTCTCTCTCTCTCTCGTAGTCTTGACAACTGGAGAATCCTAACTCCTGATCTTCCTGCTGCAGAGATCCAGTGAAGCGAGCTGCCGGGAGACACGGCGTCCTGCTCCGTGTTATCTTCCTCGCTGCCGTGGGAAGCAGCGCTCTGTAAAGACCCGCTGGCTGACAGGCCCCCGGAGGAGGGCGGCCGTCCTCCGGGGGCCTGTGTCGGGATCTAAGAGTCGGAGCTCGGTACAAGTTTAGAAACTACGTCCACGCAGCGAACATGAACACTACAGGTGGCTCCTCAACCACCTGGACTACCAGTGGGGGGGGGGGGGGGGGGGCAGGAGACGCCCCGGGCCTCACCAGAGACGCGAAGGCCCCTCTGGAACATGTCGTAGGCCGTCCGCGTGTCCTGGTAGTAAAACTCCAGCAGCACGTCGTCCGGCAGCAGGGCAGAGCGCCGGCAGCTCGGCTCTCCTCCCTGAGAGACACAGACCACGTCTGAGACACCGGCCCCGGGCCACACGACACAAAACACCCCGCTCTACTCCCTCGGCTGGACGTCGGGTATCTCCATGCCTATGAGCAAGCAAAGGTCGATCATCGACGTCGCAACTCTTCTCTGTTTTTGCAGCGCAGTGGTGTAACGAGCTCCCTGCCGACGTCAGGACCGCAGAGTCGCTCACCAGCTACGGCAAAAGACTCACGTCTCACCTGTTCAGAGTTCACCTAGACTCTGCACACGCTACCGCCTCTCCCCCCCCCCCCCACCAACACCCCTCTTACGCACATATTGTATGTTGTACGTCTTTGCACTTAGAAATAGCACTTAGCACTTTGTAGCATCCTATCCTAGCTATCGTTGTTGTATACAGGGTATGGGTTAACCTAACAAGAGTTGAGTGTGTTTTGCACTTGTTTCTATAATTATCTTTGTACTGACAGCGATGTGTTGTTTCTCTTTCTTTTGACACATGTAGTTCTTGTACGTTGCTTTGGATAAAAGCAGCGACTGCTGAATGCCCTAAATACAAATGTAAACACGGGGCTGACAACGAGGGGGAGAAGGGGGGAGGGGGGGGTCACTCGCCTCCACGGCCACCGACTGGGCCTGCAGGTCGCAGGGCGGCCGGGTGGGGCGTGGCCGGGTGGCCAGCCAGTAGGCGGTGAGGGAGGCCAGGGCGCCCAGGCCCACCAGCGAGCAGGGCGACAGCGACGACAGGGAGAACGACGACAGCGGGAAGGAGGGGAGCAGACGCCAGACGTCCTCCCACTCCGCCTTGGCCCCGGGGCCGCCCGCCTGGACGGAGCGGAACCACTCCTGGAAATGCATCGCTGGGAGGGAGAGAGACCAGGAGAGACCAGCAGAGGCCCGGAGAGACAGGGCCGGACACAGCGGAGGAGGGAAGAAGAAGAAGAAAATATTAACATGAATTATGGAGGGGGAAAATAGGGGATGTAAATTCAAATGTAATTTAGCAACTGGATGGATAGAGGAATAAATGATTGAACAAACAAAAGAATCATTATATTTATTTTTCTGAACTTTTTTTATTTATTTCCTTTAATCAAGTGCAGTCATGCAATACGTCAAAACAAATCTTATTGATGTATGTGACATGTGATGGCAGGTGGGTTAACAGTCCATGGATATCATTCAACCTAACCATCATACAAGTAATCATACAAGGCAAGTACTTTATCTCAGGAATACAACATATATACTGCATACTACATTTGGTAAATAATAAAGTAATTTTCCTTATAAATACCTTATTGTATTCTGACAGTCTGGTGAAATACCACTACACTAAATGGACATGTTAGCTGCCAAGGGCAGATTAGAATATATTTTTAAGAATATAAGTCTTCCGTACGTGGAGGTATGGTGAGCTTGGTCAGAATGGTAATATGATATTTGGTATGCCTTAAAAACTGGTTTACCGGAAGTTAACATATCAAAACAATCGGCAACCATGTTTCTGAAGCATGCTGTATCAAAATCCACTGTCAAACGGACGTTTCCGAAGTGACGCGTGTACCGCTTTAAGGCCCAGTCTGCGTTGTAGAGAGGCCGCTGTTCAGAAAGGAGAACTTCAAATGTATTTCACTTTAAAATGTATATCTCTGCCGTCTTTCGCTTTATTGCTATGCATTTTACACCATAGTCCCACAGTCAACTGGTACATGTGTTTGCATCTTTTACCATCTCCGGCGCCGAATCTGTTTGAGTGTTGGCCTTTGGTCAAGTTGTGGTCACTGCACTTTATCTAAGTGGTCTGATGGGTTGCGATTTGAAAGTTGTTCATCATGTTTCATGCATATTGCACCTTCTTAGTGATAATGGCAGCCTGATGAAATGCTGAACTTCCAGGCCTTGTTATGGCAACATCTATGTGTTATTCTAGCCCATATTTTGATTCCCTTACACATTTTACGAGTTCTACAAGCCAATTTTTATAACATTTGAGGCCAAAAAGTCAGGTTAAAAATACTAATAAATACAATAGGGTTCCTAAATTGTTCGTAGGACCCCTTATAATACTAACGAATGCAATAGTGTTCCTACGTTTTTCGTCGGAACCCCTGTAATAATAATAAAAGGAATATATTACAAAAGAATAATTTTAAACGATGATGAATGAATGAAGTACGGATATATGGATGGATGAAGGGAAACAGACAACAGCCTGCTGGGATGCAATGCTGTGGGAGTCGTCTACATTGTACACTTCACAGACCGTCCAAAGTTGCAGAAAATTGCACACAAAGTCTCTTTTGTGCTGCAGGGTGAATGTGCCTCACAGGCCAGGACCGACGGGGAGCACTGATACCGCATCAGACCAGCGCATCTGACAACAGGCCTTCATGAACTCATCCTCGCCAAGGATCATGTGCAGTGCCGCTACACATGTCCCATTATATCTGACTTAATGTCACTGGAACAACATTTCATGCTACAACACATTCCCAAAAGAAGCGGTTTGCCCCTGCACCAAACGGCAGGAGCCCTTTGAGTTTGTTTCCACACGAAACAGCACAGTGCAGTGAAACCAGTTAGTTTACCCGTTAACCACCCGAATTAATCCAGCACACATCGCTAAAGAGCAAAGGAATCCCATCCAGCAACCCAGTGTTTCATTCTGTTAAAGCTCCTGTACGTAATGTGGGTCTACAGGCTGCAGGGAACAGAGGGAGACAGACACCAGGAAGTCATCAGAACAAACAACACAGTGTGTGTGTGTGTGTGTGTGTGTGTGTGTGTGTGTGTGTGTGTGTGTGTGTGTGTGTGTGTGTGTGTGTGTGTGTGTGTGTGTGTGTGTGTGTGTGTGTGTGTGTGTGTGTGTGTGTGTGTGTGTGTGTCTCTCTCTCTCTCTCTGGTCCCCAATTGTGTTACTGTCCGTCAGGATGGTAATTGTTTTTTAATTGCGGCGACTGTGTGATTGAAAACAGAGTGTTCTTACAAAGAAAATGCACATTCATCACAAAGCTAAACAAATCTAAATAAAAAAAAAGGGCTTAATGTGTATTTATTATTCTTACCATATGGCCCAAAGCTGGCACATAAATTATATCAACCCCCCCCTCTCTAAAGTCCTCGAACCCTCACCTACTTTTTCTGCAACCCCCCCCCCCCCCCCCCCCCTCCCTCACACAAACAGGAGCAGGGAATAAAGAGTGATGTCACCCTCCCCCAGCTCCCACCTCCACCTCCTCCTCCTCCTCCTCCTCCTCCTGCTGCTGCTGCTACTCCTGCTACTTCTCCACCTCCTGTGCCACTCTATTCCTGCTCCACCTTCGCTCTTCCCTTCCTCAACCCAGTGTTCTTGTACACATTCATCTTTAACCGCCTGCTTACGCCATAACCACAGCACAGCCGTGGGGCTTCTACTTTACAGATCACACTTTCTAATTTACAGATCCAACAGTTTCTACTTTACACCTGCTGAAATCACAAAGTTTTGTTTTTTACTTTACACCTCCTGAAAACTCAGTGGTTGGCTTTCTTCTCTCACTGGATGAAATCACCTCACTTTTTACTTAACACCTGCTGAAATCACATCATTATTTTTTCTACTTTACATCTGCAAAATCACAACACTTTCTACTTTACACCTGCAGAATCACAACACTTTATACTTTACACCTGCAGAATCACAACACTTTCTACTTTACATTCGCAGAATCACAACAATTTCTACTTTACATTTGCAGAATCACAAAACTTTCTAATTTACACCTGCAGAATAACAACACTTTATACTTTACACCTCCAGAATCACAACACTTTCTACTTTACACCTGCAGAATCACAACACTTTTTACTTGACCTGCTGGAATCACATAATTTGGTTTTCTACTTTAGATCCGCAGAATCACAACACTTTATACTTTACACCTGCAGAATCACAACAATTTCTACACCTGCTGCAGTCTCAGAGCTTTAGTTTCTAACGACATCCCAGCATGCTAGAATCCCGTTGAGGATGGAGATGTCAGGACTGTTTCTCGGGGGTAAATAAACAGACGCCAATGTGGGGCTCAGAGAGACGACCGCAGGATGATGAAGATGGTTCACACGGTGACAGCACCGCCCCACACTGTCCTCCCTGGCTCACATCCATTATGTCTATTGTCGAAGGCTGGACAAGGATCATTGTGTTGCTGCACATCCCTCACTCCGACAGAGACGAGACACAACAGGGGCACTCAGTCATCGGAGAATTAATGGCTTGAAACTAAGGAAGAAAAAAAAAAAACTAACTTTTATAGAACGAGCTTCCAAAGCAGTTTGAGGAGGCAACCCAAACACAAGCAGCAAAATGCTTGCGATGGGAAGTGATTGCAGAACAAGTTACTGCCGGTGGGAGACATTTGTTATTACAACCTACTTGACTACCTCCGTTGGTCCGAGAATCGACCAAACAATAACACTGCTCAGTCTGGTTCCGGGTGTAAATTTAGGTCGCAGGATGTAAAGGATTGTAAAGGACAAAAGGGGGACTGTTGTCCCTTCAGCTTGGGCCTTGGTACCAAAGGAGTGTGGGGAACTAGAGGAGATGACAGACAGTTATGAAACGACCTGGGGGCGGTTTGCACGTCCTGCTCATCCAGCCCCCGCTTCTCCTGACAAAACACTTCCAGAAGAATGAAACTATGACCTTCCTCCTGGACGGTTTCTGAACACTAAAAACAACCTTCGATCCAACGACAGAAGGACATGAAATGTGTCAATGTGGGACAACAAGGCAACGTGTCGCTGACAGATTCTCTCTGCCAGGACAAGCTAGAGCAAGGCAGCGCAAGATATCTGGATCGGAGCCTGGTAGATCCTGTTTGAACACAGAACTCAAACACTGCAGGCTTTCCTTCAGTAGCAGTCAGCAGAACTGAATGGACTGGTGGTGGGCGGTGAGGGTGGTGGTAGTGGTGGGGCAGTGGGGGGGGGGGGGGGGTTGGCAGTGGTGGGGGGGTGGGGGTGGTGGCAGTGGGCAGTGAAGGGGAAGGGGGGGTGTGCATGAGAGGAACACAGAGGGACACGTGAGGTTGCTGAGGGAGCGGGGCATGAATGAGCAAAGGAGGGAGACAATGAAGGCACATGAAAAGTGTTCTCTGGTAGAGCGCTGTGGCCTGAATGTAAGGCTAAACCACGCGAACGTGCCTCTCAGAACAGTCTCTTTAAAAGTTACATGACAGGCAATCTTCTGAACGGATAAAAACGTTTGTCATGGCAAAGCCTACTGCCTGGCATACAGAGTCTCCAGGCTTCAGAGACCCTGGAGCGACTCGGGAGGCTTCCAACTGCGCTGCTAGTCGAGTCTCCGTTCCGAGGAACCACATTCCATCTACTGTCTGTGACTACCTGGTTCTAACACGCCTGCATCTATGCACCACCCATCTGCCCAAACCCCATCCAGACTAAAATACAAGCAGGAACAACGATAACGGCATTTTTAAATGGATGCAGCCCTATTCGTCTCATGTTTGGACAGGGTCTGGGTCACTTCATCTTTAACTTTGCATACTTATGCTAGACTGGCGCAAATCCATGGTTTCCGAACGCAGCAATAATCTATGGTACGCCTGGCGCACAGAGGGACAGGAAATAAGTACAGTAGGCCTACTTAACTCCCTCACCACTGAAGTTCATGGGCATGCATCAACAATAACATGCATCTAACTCACGATGTGCATTATTATACTTTTGCATAAACCGATTATCATCTTGAGATCCTTTTTAAGTAGAATTGTTGTATCACTATAAAAACAACACTGGTGACGTGAATACAGTGCAGACAAATGCACAAAGTCCACTCAACAGGATGCATTCAAATAAGAACTCGGCTTCTTTCTCCCCGAACCTAAACGCAGCTTGGAGTCTCCCGAGACTGCTACAGTAGCACAGTAGAGCTCATTTTCCAAACCACTGGTTTGAGTGATTTGCTGTCTAAAGTTTGTTTGTGGACTTTCCGTTGCAGCCTCAGTCCAACACTTACTTCTGAACCTCATCCAAATCTTTATATGAAAGCCTTACATTGTATGAAAACAGCGGAACTTACCTGAATGGGATCTAGGTCAAATTCTTTTTTTTCTTCGATCGCGCTCCTAAATTGAAAGCTCCATCGAACCTCCGCCCGACACCACGTGACAAGGCTCCGCTCTGCAGAACAGACGGCTCCACTTCGGCCTGACGTCACTGGTGCTGAGGAGCCGGGGGAGGAGTGTTCAGCACATTGATTAAAAAAATGTGTTTTTAGAAGATATGTAGTTAGGCTATATTGCCAATTCACAATTGTTGTTCCCAGAAATCAGATGAGACATTCGAATGTTTTCGTTGTGGATTAGGTAGGCCTCTTGGCATATTGTGTATGGTTACTTTGTATAGGGGCTTAAAGAGGGAATGATCTTCCGATGTTGTGCGTGGTCTATCAAGGCCCCCCGCCCGTCTGATCAGTGAATGATGTCCAGACAGGTGCTGAGCGCTCTACTTGACGGAGAGGCCAAACAATGAGAGCTGCGATGCATTCTCTGTCAACCTCATAACTGTCTGGGACAGTGTCTTTATAACTTTTGGTGCTACAAATGGTTTCAGAGAAGAGGGCTGGTTCGATGCCAGATAGCCGTGGTGATGATTGTTTCCACGGGTCAGCCCAGATAAATTGGAGACTGAAGCAACAAACCAAACAGCAAGATAGATTTGCATCCTATTCTGGAAAGGTATGTGTGGGAACTTCAGATCACCACTGTGGAAAAAGCAGGCCTAAAAACCCTCAGGTACATCCATCAAGAAACCTGCTAATATTATCCTGCTGAAGATATCATCGCAGATTATAACATAAATTGTGAAACATTCGCCTTGCCTGATAGGCCGTCCACATGGTAATAGGTAAATTAAGAGAAGTTCAATAATTGATGGTGGATATGTGGCTCATTAACAGATAAAAAAAAACGTAGGAGTCTATAGACTCCTAAGGCTCTGTCTCTGTTTAATAACCTTAAAAGCCCCGTGATAAAATTATATATAGGCTATCTATACTTATCTTTAACTAACTGTGAATCGAAAATTGTAATGTTATTTTCTGTCGAAGGAGTAATCTGTTAGTTTCTAATCGTTTAGTTTGAAATTGTTTCGGAGCTTCTAACAAGAGCAGCTACTTACAAGGTTTTCATAACCAGAATCCTTAAATTGGCTTAGGAGAAGAAAAAAAAAAAGGTTTTCATGAAAAGGAGGATTCAGGAAAAAACACTTGAGATTGGCTCTGAGTATACAATATAATCCTTCTTTGGGTTCCAGAGGGAAGAGAGGCGAGCGTGACATAGGATCAGGCATGCCGCAGGGCCTCATTGGCCAGGGATAACAATTCACACCTGAATTACAAGTCGTTCTCACTGGCCTCCCTCCCTGTTCCGCACTGATAGCATTATGGCTCAGCCCACACAGCATGGGGTCCAAGGAGGTCGTCCCCTTGAACATCTTTTTTTTTTAATCATTTCTAAATGGCCCGCTGCTAGGGCCCTCCTAAAGACCGTCACTAGGGTCCTCCTAAAGATGGCCCATTACTAGGGACCTCCTAAAGACCGTCACTAGGGTCCTCCTAAAGATGGCCCATTAAGGGACCTCCTAAAGACCGTCGCTAGAGTCCAAGACCGTCGCTGGGGACCTCCTAAAGACCGTCGCTAGGGCCCTCCTAAAGACCGTCACTAGGGTCCTCCTAAAGATGGCCCATTAAGGGACCTCCTAAAGACCGTCGCTAGAGTCCAAGACCGTCGCTGGGGACCTCCTAAAGACCGTCGCTAGGGCCCTCCTAAAGACCGTCACTAGGGTCCTCCTAAAGATGGCCCATTAAGGGACCTCCTAAAGACCGTCGCTAGAGTCCAAGACCGTCGCTAGGGACCTCCTAAAGACCGTCGCTAGGGCCCTCCTAAAGACCGTCGCTAGGGCCCTCCTAAAGACCGTCACTAGGGTCCTCCTAAAGATGGCCCATTAAGGGACCTCCTAAAGACCGTCGCTAGAGTCCAAGACCGTCGCTAGGGACCTCCTAAAGACCGTCGCTATAGGGTCCAAGACCGTCGCTAGGGACCTCCTAAAGACCGTCGCTAGGGACCTCCTAAAGACCGTCGCTAGGGACCTCCTAAAGACCGTCGCTAGGGACCTCCTAAAGACCGTCGCTAGGGACCTCCTAAAGAACGTCGCTAGGGACCTCCTAAAGACCGTCGCTAGGGCCCTCCTAAAGACCGTCGCTAGGGACCTCCTAAAGACCGTCACTAGGGCCCTCCTAAAGACCGTCGCTAGGGACCTCCTAAAGACCGTCGCTAGGGACCTCCTAAAGACCGTCACTAGGGTCCTCCTAAAGACCGTCGCTAGAGTCCAAGACCGTCGCTAGGGACCTCCTAAAGACCGTCGCTATAGGGTCCAAGACCGTCGCTAGGGACCTCCTAAAGACCGTCGCTAGGGACCTCCTAAAGAACGTCGCTCGGGTCCTCCTAAAGATGGAGGGATGGAGATGATTTGCCCTGAGAACGTTAGCCCAGGGTACCATCCCTTTTATTATCTTTATTTGAGGTTTTTTTTAAACACATTTATTCTATGGAATAATCCGGTGGTTTCTAATCGTTTCGTTGGAAATCGTGTGCCCAGTCCAAGGGGCCATGACCCTGGTAATGTTTTTTTAATTTACTTTATGAATCCATGGGTGCTTTCTGGAAAGTAAATGACGCCAACATCCCCTTTGTGCGACATATTTCTAAGCAGCAAAATAATTTGTCCAGCCATGGTTCCTGAATACCAGCGCAATGAGTCATAGCTGTGATATCTGGAACTAGTGTTATTATTATACTGTTGGCACAACTAAACCGCTTGAACGTTTGTATTATTAATGGCCTGATTTGCTCCCACCCTTGTATTTCCAAAGTGCCAAACGAAGAGAAAGTACACACCCTTTTATACACACACCCCGAGGAAACCATACAAAAAGCAATAGATTTGAATAAGAGTGAACTTAATTTTTTCTTAACCATGTCATTTTTTTTTTTTTTTTACTATATTCAAAGGATTCATCTTGGCACACTGTCCCCTGGGGGGAGGGGCGTGCTAGCCTGAACGCTGCTATTGAATGCTCTACATGAGTGAAAACCTCCACATTAACGACCTGGATTACTTCTCCAAAAAAGACTTTAAAAGCTGAACACAAAGACAGGAAGACAAGAAGACGGAAATACGGGCAGAAAGAGACAAAGGAGGAAAAGGAGAGCAAGTCTTGGTTGCATAATGTTGAATGTTGAACTCCTAATTGATGCAGGATCCATGGAACCACCATCCAATCCCGTTGTGTTGTGCTGGTTGATGCTTCCTGCCCATGGATGCATGCAGGCTGCGTTTGAATTCCCACCACTATACACAAAGAAATATGAAACAATGAGTTCAAAGGAAGTGTTTATTGTTACACTGTGGGAAATGTGCCCTGTTCTATTTCATAAGTGCACAGGTGACTGAACACATATAGGAGGAGACTCTGTATTCACACCATTTACATTGTTGCTGTTAAAAATGGGACAGCCATTTTAAAAGGATGTGACAAAACGAATGTAAATATAGTATGATGTGACTCAAAAAGAGAAGACAAAGACGAGTTTGGGTGCAAGCCAAGGAATATTTAGCAGGTCCGATTTTATAGGAAAACTTATCTGGATTTCACTTCTAAGAAACTCCATGGAGCTTCAGCAGACTTCTGTGAAGAATCGTGTGGGAAAGAGAACAAACAAACAGAACTGTGAAGAAGCCCTCGCAAAAACACAGCATTATATTTGAACACTGATAGAATAAGAAACAGCAGTTCCAATGTTTCTATCAGATCAAACACACCAGACAGGTGTCCCAAAGCTAGAAGGAGAGATATCCATTACACCAGCGCACTAGACACCACTATGGTTGTAGTTTGCCATGTTAACCGAAAGTACCTTCTGCCATTTGTTCAGAGCTAAAGTCGGTGTTGAAGGTGTCGTGATGTCGCACAACCTTCTATAAAGTCACTCGAGGACTTAAACCTTTCAAAATAATAATAGATCATTTACATTCAGTCTTAATCAGTGACCAGATGCCTTTATCCGAAGCAACAGTAAAATAATACAATCACATTTGTAATCACATAGAAAAAACATTGGCAATATAATCAGAACACAGGGTTAGATTGTATTGTGCAAATTAAGAAAAAAACTAAATCAGGAAACGACTTTGCCGAACTCGTCCCCTCATTCTTAAAAATCCAAAGATCTCAAGAGAGAAACACCTGAGCATAAAATAACCTTTTTGTGTGGCAGCCGATAAATGGCTTGGACAGTCATGGCTGGCAGAGAAGAACGAGGGGCTGAGGAGGAGGAAGATGATTGCGAGCCAGCAGCTAAACGAGACGGACAGGGGGAAGAACCGCATTACATCTCACAGGCAGATTACAGCTGGATGCACTATACTGGGCTGTCAACAGAGGAGAGAGAGAGAGAGAGAGAGAGAGAGAGAGAGAGAGAGAGAGAGAGAGAGAGAGAGAGAGAGAGAGAGAGAGAGAGAGAGAGAGAGAGAGAGAGAGAGAGAGAGAGAGAGAGAGAGAGAGAGAGAGAGAGAGAGAGAGAGAGAGAGAGAGAGAGAGAGAGAGAGAGAGAGAGAGAGAGAGAGAGAGAGAGAGAGAGAGAGAGAGAGAAGCCTTCAGAGATGCACGGCAGGGTTTTGGCTAATCTGTAGGGTTTAAAAAAAAGAAGAAGGAAATTCAGATGTACTCAGAGATAATTTAACTCCATCACTGCAGTAGGAATAGTATTGAGAATTCTAGCCTCCTTTGGGGCAAAGGCTCAAATATATTTACTTGGAATGAGAACTTGGAGCAAGGCTGGGTACTGTTTGAGCCTTGGTTTCACTGGTCAGTGGAGTTGTGTATATATTAGAGAGCTTGCACCTTAATCCATTGTGCCTTTGATGTGGATCTGGGTGTGTTTTTGTGCGTGTATATATATATATATATATATATATATATAATATATATACATATATGCGTGTGTGTGTGTGTGTGTGTGTGTGTGTGTGTGTGTGTGTGTGTGTGTGTGTGTGTGTGTGTGTGTGTATTTAAAACAGATGCCTTGTTTTGAACACCCAACGCTGCAGAAGCTAATAAGAGATTGTGCCTCAATTTACTGAAGGTTGACATTGAGTAGGCCTTAAATTTAAATTCCTACAATCCAAGACACTGTGAAGCATGATTGTACCATTTCAATTCCACTATGAATTTTCTGATACATTATTTAAAATAAATTATTTAAAATATATTTAAAACATTTTATTCACGATTCTGTTCGGGTTGACAATAGCATGCAGGTGGCCGCGAGTGACTGCAGTGACCATGCAGTTACATACTCCGATATTAGGGGGGCGCCAAGCGTCCTCTCACAGGTATCGGTCACCCTGGGCTGCGGTAGAAGAAGATGGCTCTTTGCCTTTTAGTTGTTCTGTTGAAATAAAGAAGTACGGTGTTCTGGTCAACCTGATCACTTATCGTTATTGATAATCTGTTTATTTAGAAATAGGGAAAAATGATCCTAACAGTGAAACCGCTTCAAGGGAAAGAATGCAACGTACAGGTACGTTAAGGTCTTAAGTCATGCTATAGGAAGCTAAGCTAAGAGCAGCCAGCCTCCCTGCTGGAGGCCAGCTGGCGTTTACACGTCAACCAGTGTATAAGGTTTACCTTGTGGTCACATCATACTATAGAGTCTGAACTTACAATCTACACTATCAACAGTTTAAACATCCTCTTGCACAACTATTAATCCTTTATGATGGGATGAGGTATGGACAGTTATACTTATACATTGTTCGATTTCTGGACCCACTCCATCTTTATGTGCTGCCACAAGTATTAGTATAGCAAACAGAAATGCCGCACAGCCGTTAATACTCGGACTCTGGTCATGGATGACCGTTATAAAGGCGTTATTAAGTAAATGAATGTTCACTGTAAAGAGAAGACGGTGTAAACAATGTGGAGATTAATGTCAATGCTTAACATGCTTGTTCATAACATCTTGCCAGGTGACTGAAGACGACAAGGTCTCCACAGTGAAGGAACTGGTTTCAGAACGGCTCAACATTCCTGCCAACCAGCAGAGGTTGCTCTACAAAGGGAAAGCTCTCGCAGGTAAATGTTGCTTATCGTCCACATTCACATTAAGTGTTGAATGTGTCTATCTTTCATTATCGGCATAAATGTGATGCGTGTTACCTGTAGACTGATGCAAAGCACTGTTCTCGGCAGACGAACATAGTCTGAGTGACTACGCCATTGGCCCGGACGCTAAGCTGAACCTGGTGGTGCGTCCGGCTGGGGAGCGGACCTCCACGGTGGGGATGGCCGGCAGCAGCGGCAGCAGCGGTCCACAGGGCGGAGTGTGGCAGACGCTGTCCACCGTCCTGGCTAAGCACTTCAGCCCTGCGGACGCAGCCAAGGTCCACGAGCAGCTCATCAAGGTGAGGCAGTAGAATACAGAGCAGCTCATCAAGGTGATGCAGTAGAACATAGAGCCACCGCTTGAGCCGTTCTTCAGACCCTGAAAGGGAAACGCCACCAAAACCCTTCTCCAGCCTTGATATCTAGAAAAGGTTTGAACGCGTGTTCCTATGATGGGACTAAATTCCATAAATGTGTAGCAATCTTGGATCCAATCAAGCTCATCAGCTTCAACAGTTGTAATCAAGGCTTTGAGGATAGCAGTCAATAACTAAGTCATTAAGGTGTGGCGCATATAAATTAGAATTTTCTCTCTTCACACCCAAAGTCACCATCTTTGATGAATAAAGTACATATCTTAATGCCTAATGACTCTCTTTGTATTTTACATATGTTGCATACGAAATAAACATAAAATTAGTAACTGAATGACTGGATCTTGGCTTTCTCTAGGATTATGAGCGTTCAGTGCGACAACTCAGCCTGGACGACATCGAGCGCCTGGCTGGCCGACTGCTCCACCCAGACAGCGAAGGCATGGACACCTCCTACCTGGACTGAGAGGAGAACAGCGCTCCTGTCCTATGTCAGTGGGGAGGTGCTCGGTGCTGAGGTGGGGTTGTAGGGGAACTGCCGTCAGACAGGCATGGGGATACTGTGACTGCAGAGAGACTGCAGAAAGTGTGGCACAATCGACTTGATTAGATCGTTCATCACATCACAGAGCGTTTATATTCAAGTCTAAATTACTTTAGAAAACATGCCATCCTTATGTGATCTGTTGTATTTCTTTGTTCAGCTTTGAGGATTCAATGAAGAAAACCAAAAACATGCAATGTGTTTCTCTTCAACCTTTTCCCTTTAGTTCAGAGGGGACAGCCTCGTGTTGTAGGATATTTATTTGTTTTTTCTGTGTTGGATTATTTCACGTGAACACTGTTTGAGAGGGTGATGGTCTGCTTCTATTTGTTTATTAACTGGTGACATTGTATTAATTGTAAATATCATGTTTATACGCAAACATTAAAACAATAGAATAATCGCTGATATGATTCCTGCTTTACTGTTGAACCACATTTGAAAACCAATTAAGAGGACATTAAACTGGTGCAATGTTGCATTATTCATTGAATGTTTTCCGTACATCGATTACCGTCTTTGAGGTAAATCTCTGATTCCAGTAATGTGCATTATGCTTAAGGAAATAGTTTTTCCTACAGCCAGGCTGTGTGAAGCAGGGCGCCAATAAGCAATAAATAACTTAGGTCGCAACCAATCAGTACAACCCAAGAGAATCTTCAAATAGCACAGCCAATCACAGTTCAGGGACCACCTCCTCCAATGACGCCCACAACTGCGGGTGGTCTTCCTTGTTTATGAATCAGACATTGTCTTGCGATAATACAATCTGTTCGGCACTAGTTTGCTTTTGGAAATATGATGTCACAGGTGGCTGAATAAGGAGGAACTCGTCAACCACATCGACCGGTAAGAGGATGATGGGACACCATTATACACTAGCTTAAGCTTGTAGCATCCATTATATTTACTTCAGCTAAGCTAGAGACCGTTAGCTGACGATACACCCAGATTGCGATTCTTATCGGATATGAAGACATTGCACCGAGCTGATGCATGGACTCACGTTGACAGGGTTTGACTCTACCTGCTTTAGCATTCAGTCGGCCGCGGTAAGGATACAGTATTTCCTATCGGTGCTGTGCTGGTTCAACTGGGCGTTACTCTCATCAGGACCAGACTCGTCGTCCCATTGAAAAGCTTAGCTTGTCGCCAAGGAGTGCTTCAAGATGCATTTCTTGCTGCCGATTGCTTTTTGGATTATAAAAACAGTATCAAATGCGTAATCGTCTAACAAGTGTTAATGTTTCTGTTGCATATTCATCACCTCTGACTGTTCACAACAGCATGTATAAGTGCTATTTTTATCATTTTCAAACAAAACCTATAGAGTGAAAATATGGAGACCCTTATCCCCATCATCAACCGGCTGCAAGAGGTCTTCCTGACAGTTGGCACTGATGTCATCCAGCTCCCTCAGATAGTGGTGGTGGGATCACAGGTCAATACTCTACAATGCTACACTTTCTCTCCATGATCACTGTTCATGTAAACCTAACCTCTATCGATCACACATCTTGTGACATCATCACGTAAACAGCAGAGTAAACCATAATAAATATTGTGATTGTAGAATAACAAGGATACAAAAATAGTAGTAAAACCGTTAACTGGAAACCGTTAATCTAGAGTGTCCATTAGACAGGTCACTGAACCACGACTGAGTGCATTACTTCTGCGTCCTAACGCTCTCTGTACTGTACTGCTGTGTTTGTACGTCTGTGAGAACAGAGCAGTGGAAAGAGCTCTGTGTTGGAGAGCCTGGTCGGTAGGGACTTCCTGCCCCGGGGGTCCGGGATCGTGACGAGGCGGCCCCTGGTGCTGCAGCTGATTAACGTGGCCCCGCTGGAGCAGAGGAGGCAGGCTGAGCACGGTATGATGGGAGGGGAGATCATGCATTGGAGATGGATGCTAGTTTCTAATATGTGTATAATCCAGTTTTATAAAATCATATTCATTATATCATAATTATAAAAAAAATTCTGTAGGAAGAATCATGTGTTCTTGTGATGACTCATTGCATGGTCAAGTCAATTATTATATAAGAAAAAAGCAAACAACTTAAAGAAAATGTTTCTTTGACTTTCTAAAATGGCCTCCGTCCTCCCTCCCCTCCTTGCCCTCTTTCAGAAAATGGGATTAAACAAAGTTCTCAGGACAGCTATCCAGGTCTCTTGTTCTTCAATATGCATGTGTTGTCATCCTGCACATTATTTTTTTTTCCCCCATTGGCATAGACTTTTTTAATTGTATTTTATTCTCTGCTCCTTCAAAAAGATAACACTGGTTTTATTTGACTGCATTTGAACATAGATTCTCCCTGTGAATGTAACATGGATGTCTTCATCGAGCCATTTTTTTGTTCCTCAGAGAATCTTCTTACACATCTTTAACCCTAACGTTGGTTTGTGTTGCTCATGAAGGCGATATTGGACTGTGAAAACATGCACCCCTAATGGCACTGCGCAAATGCTTGTTTGAGACAGATATTCATAATTGTATTAACATAGAAGCAGGCTGGTCCTTAAAATCTGTTACTCCCGCTCGTTTCTATCCTGCAATTCGGTTATATTTTATCTGTGATTCATATTACCTAATTTTAATGTTAACTAATTACTGACGCGCAGTCTCTTGGTTGTGTAGGTGTCAAGGCTGAGGAATGGGGAACATTCCTGCACTGCAAGGGCCAGGTGTGTTTATGTCAGGAATACAAAACAAACTCCATCCACTGTTGTGCTCCAATATAATGATTGGTTGTCGTCTTTTAAAGGTCTTTGCAGATTTCGCCGAAATTCGTAGCGAAATTGAAAAGGAGACTGAACGAAGCTCAGGTGACAATAAGGTAACGTTCAGATGTGAAAATAAGTATTTCTCGAATTTTTGTTAAAAATGTCAATCACATTTTTTGTATTATTGTATTATTAGCACACATTGTGTGCTAATGTCAAGAAAAATCACAAAGGATTGTTTTCGTTGTGTAGGGCTGGCAAGTGCTAAAAACAGAGAACGTATGCAGTAATATGGGCCGTGTGTAACGTGTTTAGATCCTAAGGGGTAAACCTAAGCAGGCACCTTGACGCAAAGCAGCAGGGGGCTGACCCGGCCTTGTCTGAGAAGATGTCACTCTGCGAGAGGTCGTCAATCAGCACGCTTCAAGAAGTGCTGGCGTGTCACGTGTTGTATGCCCCTTGTTATGCGTTAGTGTCAAATTCAGTATGTTGGTGTGCATGCACGTTGTGTTTCTAAAATGAGTCTAGCTGGGATATCTGAGCTTCAACATGAAATCTTCCCATCGATTTGCCTCATACGTTCCCCGCGTTAATTAATCAGGATTCCAACCTGCCAGATGCTTTAATCATTTAACAACCGCAATATAACAGATGTTCTCCTTGTTTGTCCTTCAGGGAATCAGTCCTGAACCCATCCATTTGAAAATCTTCTCGCCCAAAGTCCTGAATCTGACGTTGGTCGATTTACCCGGTATAACTAAGGTACACCTCATCCTACCTGCAATCATATTACAGCCCAAAACATCCAATATGTGTTAAACATATATGTTGAACTACATTTAAAGTGGAGATCTCAAAGATATCCATGTTGATATCCATGTTGTTCTCTTTGGCGATAGAGATACAAACATGCCACTGAAACCAGTCGTAACACTGATAATGCCTGTCTTCAGCGGGCCATAGGCTCAAGCACCATTGGGTATCCTCTTTCGGCAAGAGATATAAACTCAAGGGCTCCTCCTGACCAAACAGACATTTGAGCGGTGAGACTGCTGCGGACATGTGGGAGTGTCCCTTAATGGCCCGTCTCTCTGAAGTCCTGTTGAGAACTTAAACTAGTGCTGTACAGAGGTGGAGAGGAGGCACGGGGTGACCAGTCTCTCTCCCAGCTCCACAGTGGCTTGCTAAACAGCCGTATGCTACAGTGCTAAAACGCTGCATGATAAACACGGCTCTACTTCATGTGGTCATCGGCCAGCCATTCCGGTCTGACCACCGGCTAACGTGATTGGCCATCGCAGCGTGACGTCGGGTAGCGTTTCTCCAAAAGTTTTGAACTTTTTGCCTGACTTGGACTGAATGAGCCCAGAGACATTATTTACATAAACTCCTTGAGATTTCCACTTTAACAACCAAACCTGAAACCAGTTGACCATGCAGCTTGAAACTCCTTACTGTATGACTGTAGAAACACAACTCTCTACTGTATGACCACAGACACACAACTCTTTACTGTGTGGTGGACAAAAGACACACAACTCATTACTGTATGACCACAGACACAGAACTCATTACTGTATGACCACAGACACAACTATGTACTGTGTGATGGACAACAGACACACAACTCTGTACTGTGTGGTGGACCGCAGAGCGCCTTGATCAGTCCAGACCGCAGTCTGCTAGGGGATGTCACAGACGTTAAAAGGTTCCCCCCCTCCTCCCCAGGTCCCTGTAGGAGACCAACCGGAGGACATTGAAGCTCAGGTGTACGAGATGATCCAGTCCTTCATCTCCAACCCCAACTCCCTCATCCTTGCCGTGTCGCCCGCCAACTCTGACCTGGCCACGTCGGAGGCCCTGAAGCTGGCCCGCGACGTGGACCCAGAAGGTAGGCGTGGCTCTGCGCTGAGTGGCTGACTGGCCTCTCTCTGATTGGCGCTCGTTGACACAGCATCTAAGGGGTCTGTAATGGGGAGCTAACGCTGAAGGATGATGGGCTTAATGGCTACGCGAGCCAGTCTCGATGGGTCCATCGGCACGGTTACCGCCTGATTATTATGCCCTGATGGGGCAGTTTAATTTGTAAAGAAAAGTGTTGCATTTGGCGGTGATAAGGCGGACTATTAGCTAAGAGAACCATGGGGGTCACGTGTACTGATCCCGTCCGCTGCGTCCCTCTGTCTCAGGCCGCCGGACGCTGCTGGTGGTCAGCAAGCTGGACCTGATGGACGCCGGGACGGACGCCCTGGAGGTCCTGCTGGGACGGGTCATCCCCGTCAGGCTGGGCATCATCGGGGTCGTAAACAGGTCGGTCGCCGGGGGAAACCGTTAGCACTGCAGCCACTGTCGTAAAGCTAGATGTGATTACACTGATGGTTGTGTTGGGGTGTCAGGGCTAATGGGGGGGAAGTCATTCACGTCGCTGGATGTTGTCTCGTATATTTCATTAAACATACATCAAACGCGTCATTATAGACCAGGCTCTCCTCAGTGCACCCCAGAGCTCAGTTCACCAGTAGAATCAGACTCTCTCAGCAGCATAGTTTCTGTGATCTATGGAGCCGGGGGTCGCCAGTCGCTAGAAAACTGCAATTGCAATTATTGACAGGTTGCTCCAAAGGCTGTTTCCCGCTCCACTGCCCCACGATGCAGTGCGCCTTCTCGACAAATGTTGATAAATCCATCCAATACTATTCTACCAGAAGCTGCTGCAAATAATATGCTGCACGTAAGATTTCAAAAACTTTCCATCTGAGAATGCTATGGCTGACAACAAAGTCACCTTACATCAACGCCTTCGTACCGTACATATTGGTGTATTCTCGCTTTTCATTAAGAACTTTACCGCAAGGTGGACAAAACAACATTCTGGTCGAAACGTCAAGTATATGTCAAATGGAAAACGAGATGCTGTCAAGATTAAACTATACAACTTGAAGCAGGTAAACAAATATAGGCCTACGCACAATATATTTGATATTTAAAAAGTCAACTTTCATCAGCTCGCCTTGCGTCAGAAGTTCCCGCTCGCCACTGAAGTGCAGAATTCAGTTTTTTATTGCGTGGTGCTATGAATCATACAGTATATACTGTATATCCATATGGTAACAGCTTCTTTTGAATGCTGATAGGATATTTAGTATGATTATGTAGATATTGCGGTTCTGTGATTATGCGATACGGTATTAACATTCGTTTTGTGCGATTTTAGTCTTTTGTGTGTTTAACGTTTGGGTTCTACAGGAATGTCATTGTTTTTAAGTTGGAAAATGATAAAAATAGCACTTGTTTTTAATTAAGGTGAAAGAGACCAGAATGTGATTGATACACCTTAGTGTATAGTACCGCCCTCTGAAGGAGGATGTCATACACCTTAGTGTATAGTACCGCCCTCTGAAGGAGGATGTCATACACCTTAGTGTATAGTACCGCCCTCTGAAGGAGGATGTGATACACCTTAGTGTATAGTACCGCCCTCTGAAGGAGGATGTCATACACCTTAGTGTATAGTACCGCCCTCTGAAGGAGGATGTCATACACCTTAGTGTATAGTACCGCCCTCTGAAGGAGGATGTGATACACCTTAGTGTATAGTACCGCCCTCTGAAGGAGGATGTGATACACCTTAGTGTATAGTACCGCCCTCTGAAGGAGGATGTCATACACCTTAGAGTGTAGTTCCGCCAGTAAGATTTCCACTAAGCTATAAACGTTTGATTCAACCTGACGATATGAGCATCGGAGAAGAGAATAATCCAGATAATCAACTATCCCCTCTGACCTCCGTCCCTCTCAAACCCCTCCCCCCCACCAGGAGCCAACATGACATCAACACCCAGAAGAGCCTGGAGGACTCCCTGCGGGGTGAGCAGGCCTTCCTGCAGCGGCACTACCCCTCACTGGCCGCCCGCTGCGGCTCGCGCTACCTGGCCCGCACGCTGAGCCGGCTGCTGATGCACCACATCCGCGACTGCCTGCCGGAGCTGAAGAGCCGCGTGACGGCGCTGAGCGGGCAGTACCAGGCGCGGCTCAGTGGCTACGGCCAGCCGGTGGAGGACCACAGCGCCACCCTGCTGCAGATCGTCACCAAGTTCGCCAGTGACTACTGCAACACCATCGAGGGCACGCCGCGCTACATCCAGACCACCGAGCTGTGAGTTCACGGGCCCCAATATAAAATGTTTTGCCTGTATGTATGTATCTATGTTTTTAAATTATGGCACCCATTGCCCTCCTGATCATCCCTGGAAGGAGGGATCCCCCACCCTGCGATGTTCTTGCCCTCTGGTGGGCTAGGGTCAGGGGGTTTAATAAATATATGGCCTGTTAAGCCCTTTGAGAATGTACCTGGGATCAAGGGCTATACAAATACAATTTTATTGAATTGAGGGACTAGAGATGTTCCGATACCATTACCGATTCCTATATCGAGTATAAACCGATACAGCATCTAGCATTGCTACCACTAATAGCACTTGTTCTTATTGAAGGGTTCTCTCATGATGACAGCAATGTATAGTCGGTTCACTTACTGATAACAATCTTTTATAAATATAATTATACATTCACAATATAAAGTATCCATGTTTTATTCCGACCTGGTAGCTCAAAGGTTGGAGATTAAGCATTTCCCATTTTCCCGACTTTCCGCTTCCAACCGTTAGCGTAAGCAACATAACACTGCACGTGTTTGTGGTGTTCTCTGCCTGTGTAGTGAATGAGCTAGTCACTCACGTGATGGTATTGGATCGGCGCACAGACCCGATACTGCCTTTTGGGCCGGATCAGAGAAATTTCCGATGCTGGTATCGGTATCGGAACAACTCCACTCAGGACGCAGTGCAGTGGTGACGTGAACCTCAGAGAGTGGAACACATCCTGTAGTAATAATTAACTGCAGATATCATAATAGCCCTCATCGATCTGATCCGCTCCCTCTGATGGAATTGGAGCTGACCTTAAATGTTTAATGATGTTGTCGTGGTTACATGTGGAAGGTACGGTGCATGGCTAATAGATGCTTCCCTTCCTGACTCATTTGTTCCCACAGTGAGCGTAACGGCAGGCCATTGATCCTGATCGGTAAACCCATGGAAGGCTTCATATATATATTATTTATATGATTATAGAATATGATATCCAGGCCGTTTGCTATCCGTGGCTATTGGTAGATCGAGCTGCCCGTTCTTACATTTACATTTAGGGCATTTAGCAGATGCTTTTATCCAAAGCAACTTACAACCATTCACACACAGACAGCGGAGTCGACCATGCAAGGCGCTGCCAGCTCGGGGAGCAGTTAGGGTGAGGTGCTCTTGCTCAGAGACACTTCAGCACTCCGGTGGTCGAACTAACAACCTTCCGGTTAAAACTCAGCCGTTCCACCGCCTTAGCTAAGCCGACCCGTTCCGCCCTTTGCCCCTCGACTGTTCGACCGCCCACACCTCGAATGATGCTCTCCTCCTCTCCTCACAGCTGTGGGGGGGCTCGCATCTGCTACATCTTCCATGAGACCTTCGGCCGGACGCTGCAGTCAATCGACCCCCTTGGGGGCTTGACTGAGCTGGACATCCTCACCGCCATCCGCAACGCCACCGTAAGCTCCGCCCCCTCCCTGCACCCTTCACCTAACTACTAACGCGATGCAGGGTTGGCTGATTATTTTTATATATTTAAATGTATATGTCTCATTATAAGCGCTTGTTCAATTCTTTACACACACATTTCTCTAATTGCCGCTGATCTGGGGTCTGCTCACTGAACACTGCTGTCATCTGAGGCCAGAGAATTTGATCTGACGCAAGCCAATCAGTGGGCGGCACTTGAGCACGAGGCACGAGCCTATGATGGTGAAGGTGATTAAATATCACCGCCATGGAGCTAGCCAAACACAAAATGCCACAGCCCATGTCTGGGAACAATCAAAGTCAGATTGCAGGCATTCAGAGTAGATAAAGATGAAGGTGAAACACGCGCAACAAGATGGATGCATCCTGCATGTGTCTAATGTGTTTAATGTGTTCATTCAGAATCATAAATTGAATGCAAGATCCCCTTGCAAGAAGTTTCCTACTTTTTAATCAGCGCTACCTATATGTCTTTATACCTCGCTTTCATCTTGATGAAAGCGAGGTATAAAGTGCTGCAATTTTTTTCTTACTCAACGACCTTAAAAGCTGTTAAGATGAGTGTGACAGTAAAACGATGTCTCAAACTTCATCGGCATGCATACAGATAATGAAAAACAAAACATGAAAAATGTAGTTATTACTGTTCTGAAGCTGGAGCTCCAATCCATCTCCCGGGCAAACCGTGACAATCCACCGTTTGAGGCAGCGCTGGTGTAATGCTGATTTGATGATTCCTCTCGGCTCACAGGCCCGGCATGCTAACACAATGTTATGAATGGCTTACGAAGGTCACACTGGTAATTCATCGCTAGTCGATCCCTCACACATGCCTAGTAGCCGCACACTAGGTCTGGAAATGTCTTTATAAAGTATGAGACGCGCAGGAGGAACGTGGTGCCGCTGCCCTGTGATGGAGAGCGACCGGAGGGCGGCATTGGGAATAGACCCTGAGCAGTTGCGCTGTGGCTTAATTATACACGTTGGGTTTCTTTAGGGTTCTGTATGGCGAGAGGTTTTATCGGTTTTTAAAAATGGCCAGGAGGAAATGTCCATCTCCTACCTAACTCTGCATGTTTGAGAGGATGATCCAGGTCTTCATCCCTCCTCCTGCCTTCCATCCCTATGCATCCCAACCACCCCTCCCCCCCTGACTGTTTGTGTGTGTGTGTGTGTGTGTGTGTGTGTGTGTGTGTGTGTGTGTGTGTGTGTGTGTGTGTGTGTGTGTGTGTGTGTGGTCACTCACAGGGTCCGCGGCCAGCGCTCTTCGTGCCTGAGATCTCCTTTGAGCTGCTGGTGAAGCGACAGATCAAGAGGCTGGAGGAGCCCAGCCTGCGCTGCGTGGAGCTGGTCCACGAGGAGCTGCAGAGGATCATCCAGCACTGCTCCTCCTACAGCACACAGGTCAGAGGTCACCCTGCTCCTCCTACAGCACACAGGTCAGAGGTCACCCAGCTCCTCATACAGCACACAGGTCAGAGGTCACCCTGCTCCTCCTACAGCACACAGGTCAGAGGTCACCCAGCTCCTCCCACAGCACACAGGTCAGAGGTCACCCTGCTCCTCCTACAGCACACAGGTCAGAGGTCACCCAGCTCCTCCTACAGCACACAGGTCAGAGGTCACCCTGCTCCTCCTGCAGCACACAGGTCAGAGGTCACCCAGCTCCTCCTACAGCACACAGGTCAGAGGTCACCCTGCTCCTCCTACAGCACACAGGTCACCCAGCTCCTCCTACAGCACACAGGTCAGAGGTCACCCAGCTCCTCCTACAGCACACAGGTCAGAGGTCACCCTGCTCCTCCTACAGCACACAGGTCACCCAGCTCCTCCTACAGCACACAGGTCAGAGGTCACCCAGCTCCTCCTACAGCACACAGGTCAGAGGTCACCCTGCTCCTCCTACAGCACACAGGTCAGAGGTCACCCTGCTCCTCCTACAGCACACAGGTCAGAGGTCACCCAGCTCCTCCTACAGCACACAGGTCAGAGGTCACCCTGCTCCTCCTACAGCACACAGGTCACCCAGCTCCTCCTACAGCACACAGGTCAGAGGTCACCCAGCTCCTCCTACAGCACACAGGTCAGAGGTCACCCTGCTCCTCCTACAGCACACAGGTCAGAGGTCACACTGCTCCTCCTACAGCACACAGGTCAGAGGTCACCCTGCTCCAACTGCAGCACACAGGTCAGAGGTCACCCTGCTCCAACTGCAGCACACAGGTCAGAGGTCACCCTGCTCCAACTGCAGCACACAGGTCAGAGGTCACCCTGCTCCAACTGCAGCACACAGGTCAGAGGTCACCCTGCTCCAACTGCAGCACACAGGTCAGAGGTCACCCTGCTCCAACTGCAGCACACAGGTCAGAGGTCATACAGCTCCTCCTATAGCAGTGGTTTTCAAACTGTGGGGCGGAGTTCTTCAGGGGGGGCGCAACGTGAGAAAAAAATAAACCCGAAAAAAAACCTGAAAGTCGATGATTCAAATCATCAGTCGTACTTCAACTGTAGAAGTCCTCATCATCATCAGTAACATAACCAGTGTTGGGGGTAACGCGTTAGAGTACTCTTATTCGGTTTTTTCAGTAACGAGTAACCTAACGCGTTAGTTTTGCGAATTCAGTAATCAGTAACTCGTTAATTTCCAAAATAACCACTCGTTACTCCGTTACTTTAAGATTTTCCCTCGATAAGGAAAGTAAAGTCCCGGGTTTTCTGCATTTAGTCAGATGCTGCTGCCCTGCTCCTTGCATCTCTCTCTCTCGCTCTCTTCGTGTGTGTGCGCGCACACCTGTGTGTGTAAGCTACATGTGTTACCGCGGCAAGATGGACGAGAAGATAGCCTTAGATTCCTGGAGGTACGCTCATTATTTTGAGTTACAGTGCGAAAAGGACAAGAAGAACATAGTGGTCGTTTTGAGCACCTTCTTCTCCTACGTTTCAACCATTACTTTGGTGATAAATAGGCTAAAGGTAGCCTACGTGATTGTTATGAATGTAGGGCTATAGGGTCACACGAACATTTTCAGTTCTTCAATGTTTTTTTAGTGCCATGCACTGTTCTTTTGTGCAACGCATACGGTTAAATTGAGTTAAATTTCCAATTCTAAAAGGTTGCGTGCCTACCTGTTAAGCACTTTGTTAGGCGCCTGCACTTGTAAAGTGGATAAACTATGTGTGACGCACTGTTCTTTTGTGCGCAGCCAATACGGTAAGCTACATTCTGTTAAAATAACTGCCTGTTACCGGAGTATGTTATTCATGGAAGCTGTTCAAATGATCAAAGGATGAATGCCTGTTAAATAAAACGTGCAATATGATGACTGTCTTTCCTGTCATTATGCTATAGGTTCATGATTGATTCATAAACAGTCAGCACTGTTGGTGCACCTAAAGGAGGATGTGTGTTGTTGTTGCGCTAGGCGGACACGCACGCACCCCAAACGCATTTTAATTGTTGGTAACGCACGAGTACTCTAACGCGTTTCTTTTATTTATAGGTAACGTAGTAACGTAACGGATTACTTTTAATTGATAGTAACAAAGTAACCTAACGGATTACTTTCAAAAGTAACGATACCCAACACTGAACATAACTAAATCAATTTTCAACCGTTTATCTTCGTGCAAACCATTTAACAAATCTACACACTTGTATCTTCGATAATATCTAAACAGAACTTCAGAATCACAGTTTTAGTTTCATACTGCTTCGTTTTCAGCTGTTTTCATTGAAGACGTCAGCCCATTCTGATACACCTACTTCTAGAGTATGAAACGCGCAGGAGGAACGTGGTGCCGCTACCCTGTGATGGAGACCTACTTCTAGACATCGTAACTCATTCATTTTTCCACCGTTTACCATCGTTCAAACCATTAAACAAATCTACACACTTGTATCTTCAATACTATCGGAATTTTGATAGCATTTATACTTTTTTCAGAATCACAGTTTTAGTTTCAGACCGGCATCGTTTTCAGTTGCTTATAATAATTTAGGTCACCATAGCAACGCCGGTAAACAACCCCCGCCGAATAGTCGAATCTCTGGACTGAAAAGGCAGATCTGATTAGACTCAGAAAAATCAGAGTCGCGGACCCTGAATGAATCTGTGTAGACTGGCAGTTTACACAGATTAAGATGTTCAAATGTATTTAAAAAAGGTTAAGCTAAAACATGCTTAGATAAAGTTGTTAAATTGTGTGAAGAAATGTGTTTAAAAATGGACAAAGATGTTGTAATGTTTCAGAAATATGTTTAAAATCTTCTGACGTGTTGCTGAAAAAATATGTTTCAAATGTTTAAAAAATATGTTTCAAATGTTTTAAAATTATGATCAGAGATGTTTAAAATGTGTAAAATAATTAAGATAGCTTTCAAAACACAGGTATTTATAAAAAAAAAAATTGGGGGGGGGGGGGGGGCTCAGCTTTTTTTTTTTTTTTCTGAGGGGGGGCTCACTCTCTCACACTTTGAAAACCCCTGTCCTATAGCACAAAGGTCATACAGCTACTCCCACAGCACACAGGTGTGAAGACTGCCAGTGTCCTCTCACTCGTAGTTTAACAGAAGCGTCGTGCCATTGTTGTTCTCCTCGATCCGACCGAGCTAGCCTAAGTGAGCCAAAATCAATGAACGCAGATGAGAGCGATTAGCTCCCTCAATGACGTGAGGAGGAATACTTCATTGCCAGCTCCTCCAAAGTAAAGTCAATCTTAAAACGACAAAAAGTCCTCTCGCTCATTTTGGAGTTGCTGGTCAACAAGAGATGAGTGAGGAGAATCTAGAAAGGTGCAGGGACGGCTGGTATTAATGGGCTAACAGGGCTAAGCCCTCCCTACCTTCTACAGTAAAAATGAAAAAATATTATTAAAAACCGTAGAACATATTGTTTTATATTTTGGTAGAACCTAAAGCAGCAACAGCACCAAAAAGGGACAGAAAAACCCAGGATATATGATATATCTTGTTTTTTTTCCTGTGAATGGGCTAAATGTATTCAGCCCAAGCGGAGTAGCGTAAGCTTCCATTCAATATTGATTGACAGGTATCGTGACACGCCCCCTTCATATGCTTCCCATTTGGGCTAAATTAGTTTAGCCCAAAGGCTGACCTTGGACCAGCTAGCACAGTAGCTACAGTACAGTGACCTTCGACCAATCACAGGCTACAGCACAGTAGCGCAAGTGCAGTATGGCGTATGTGTAGTATGTGTTTTTAAACATTTTCTTTGGAGTAATGTACTTCGGTACATTTTACAGCACAAGCGTTACTGAGTAAAAAAAAATCTCACTGAAACAAAAAAAACGTGTTCTGGTAATGAATTATGGGATGTAAAAAACTGAACGTTGTGCCCCTGCGCGCCGGTGTAAGTGCCATATTGGCTCGGCTACCAGATCGGCTCGGGGTCCGTCGTCTGCTGATTACGTTACACAATATCATTGGCTGTACGCTTGAATGGGCGTAGGCTACATTGTGATTGGCTGCTAAGGGACAGTTGTGATTGGCTGTTTTGTGCTGTAGCTCTGGCTGTCGTCATAGCAACCACAGCGAGCACATGTGTGAGCGCGAGTAGGTCTGTCTAGTTTCATATTCCCGTTTTTTCAGCCTAACGTGATTCAAAGTAGCCAAATCAGGCTGAAAATGTGCCCAATCTGGCAACACGGACGGCTTATCTTAACAGCCAAGATGATTCCGAGGGATGTTTTGTTTTTAGAAGAAAACTATCCATACAGATAGGTTGGGAATGGTCTATGTTCAAAATGAAAGATCATTACATGCTCTTTAATTTAAGCCATAAAAGACCTTATTGCTGTAGATAGCGTATTGTGTGACGTAATCAGCAGACGACGGACCCCGAGCCGATCTGGTAGCCGAGCCAATATGGTACTTACACCGGCAGCTCTAGAATTCTAGCCTAGAACCTAGTTCTTTTATAAAGAGTGTTGGCGCGTACGATCTGTCTCTCACTCAAACGATGATGGCACTTTTTGCTGAATGTAGCACTATGTAGTTTATGTAGCACTTTTTTAAATAAAAAGAAATGTGTTTTGGAAATGATTTTACCGTGAGTAGTCATTTTGCCATTTGGGGCTGCTCCCTTGCATGGGTGAAGGCCAATTTCCACTGGAATCGGCACGGAAGCGGCACGGCAGCGAATCGCTCGCCGAAAATAATAGAAACCATTCAAGTGAACGTAGGCTATTCCACTGGATACGGCACCGGCACGGCACGGAACCGTCCCCAAACCGGCACTTCGTTTACGATAGCCTACTTGTCTCTTCTATTTCTGAAAGTTGCCGGTGTTGTGTCGAGATCTGTTTCCCCGTCGAGATGTGTTTCCCCTAGTCCCAGATAATGCCTGTCAGGATGCGTTCCCCCTGTTCTAAATGGTCAAATTGAATGATATCAGCCTGAAAATTACAGCACTTATCTCTTGTGGGGAAATAAGTCAGCAGTATGAATTTGAAAGATGTGTGAGCCTCCTTTCCTATGGAACAGAGGGCCTTTTCGGGTAATTTCGGACGGGGGCGGGGACTAGGGGAAACACATCTCGACGGGGAAACAGATCTCGACACAACACCGGTTCGCTGCCGTGTCTCAGAACACGACTACAGCCAATCAGTTTGCCTTTGCGCATGAATATTCATGAGCTCACATCGATCCCTATGCAATTCACAGGGTATTTATATATTATACAGTCTATCTATGGTATGGTATCAATAGCTAATCAGTGGCAAAGAAGAAATGAAAGTCTGCGTCGATGCCTCGCAAGTCCAGTGTCGCGAGTGGACGTTGCCATGACATCTAGAAATCATAGGTCTACCGTATTTAATGGGTTATGTCATGTGTATGGTTGATTATAAGGTAGGCCTATGTATATATATATATTATAATGTATATTATAATATATATGGTTTCAATATAACTCGTGAATAATATTGTATGAATACTTATTATAATTATTCACGTCTTGAGCCATCTGTCGGAACGTGTCCGTGCCGCTTCCAGTGGGGATTGCAGTACGGAACACAGCCGCTTCGCTGCCGTGGCGCTTCCGTGCCGATTCCGGTGGAAATTGGCCTTGAGGCATAAATGCAATTTTGTTGTGTGCAGTGACTGAGTACTGTGTGCTGTGTCACAATGACAATGGGAATTTGCCAGGTGGGCTTTCGATTTCCCAGGTGGGCTTTTGCACATCACAGTAGAGGCAGAAAACACTGATTGTAAAAAAGTAACTTTTTACTTTTACTTAAAGTACATTTTAAATTATTTACTTTTTACTTTTACTTGAGTAGATTTTTTGACCGGTAAATTTACTCGTACTTGAGTACAATTTCAACAGAGTAACAGTACTTGTACTTGAGTAAAATATTTTAGTACTCTTTCCACCTCTGCTAAATAACCCAACATGACATGACAAGTGTGTAGAGAAAGTGGCCCCTCTCCCAGCTGCATTTCAGCGACAGGCAGTAACCTGGGTAATTGGAAAATAATCAAGTGGATCCTTTGAAAATGTGGCAATTATAATAATGATGACGATGTGCTACTTACAGCTAATATCTGGTTTATCTTCAATTTCACATCACAATAAAATCAACTTATTATATTCGAATTAAATCATTGCCCTTGGCTCTGGTAACGTGTTATGGGTATTAATTCCCCTTTATGCGTGACATTCTGTGCTCTGATCCTGGGTCTGACTGTTGGTTGAGATGTTGTCTTCTGGTCATCAGGAGCTGCTGCGTTTCCCCAAGCTGCACGACTCCATCGTGGAGGTGGTGACGGCCCTGCTGAGGAAGCGCCTGCCCGTCACTAATGAAATGGTAACGGACGGCCGCTGGGGCGCCGGCTGTCTGCCCTGCCTCTCGTCTCGCAACGCTAGCATCTGCTTCACAACAATGCTCGTGTGTGTGTCCTCTGCCCTGCTGACGGCGCCCGACAGAAACCCTGTTGTTGTTGTTGTTGTTGTTGTTTTCCAGGTCCATCACTTGGTTGCCATAGAGCTGGCGTACATCAACACCAAGCACCCTGACTTCAGCGACGCCGCGCAGGTCTCCGCCTCCGTCAACAGTCAGCAGGTTGTCCTCCTCTGTCTACCTTCAGATCTCACTGATCAGGCCTGCACAGGGCAGCTCTCTGGCTTTCTTTACTTTTATGCAGTTCTGGCCGTGAACTCACAAGGTCATTTTGCAAGGACGTTGTTTTTTTTGTTCAAATGTTGTTTCGAAGGCAGCCCATGATTCTGTTGACCTTCTCAACATCCTCCTCAAGTTAAAGTGCGAGTTCAAGTTCCACTTTATTCTCCCCGTAGGGCAAATAATAGACAACAACACAAGAAAAACAACAACATGAGTCACACGGGGCAGCACATGTAGAAAGTAAAACTCGGATGAACAAAGAACATCATAAACAACACTCAATAACACAATCCATCAGCACAGTCCATGCGACAAATGTAATTGATGAAATACTATTGGCTATCTTTCTTGAATTAATTAGTTTCATGGCTCACCTCCTCCTCCTCCTCCCCCACCAGGCCGAGGGTCTTGACGGAGGCAAGCGCTGGAAGAACGACCGGGCGGTGGAGGAGAGAGCCTCTTCCTCCGGGTTTGGCAGCCCCAGTAAGGGCCAAGCTATTAACCTCCTAGACACGGTGAGCACGCACCCCCCCGGCAGAGCTCTGCTACCTGGCCCATAATCTATCACCGCTGCCCAAACACTTACCCTGTCCCCCACCCCTACCCAACAGGCCCTGCCCCCCTCCCGCAGGCTGACCACCAGGGAGCAGAGGGACTGTGAGGTCATCCAGCGATTGATCAAGTCCTACTTCCTCATCGTGCGCAAAAGCATCCAAGACAGGTCGGCCCAACCGTACTCGCACCCTGAATCCACCTCCCCTGAAACGGCTTCCACATTGGACACAAATGTGACTCGAAGAGGAATAAAGATGTATCTCGTTATGTCACTCACATTTTAAGTGTTTGAGTATTGAAACCCCCTTCTGATTTTATGTGTCCAAAGGCATATATGCATGCCTTCTGGTGGATGCCTCGAAAACATCTTAGAACATCACAAGCACATGAACCTAGCCCAGTGAGAGCATCAGAGATTCACTTTGCGTTTAATAATGAATTTCAGTCCGGCCTTGGCTGGGTAGCAATTGATTTCCAAATATTCCTTTTCATTGCACAAAAAACCCCAGCCAATCAGAATGCCTCCCTTGAGTTTGCAGAATTGTGTTGGAAGCAAAAAACATATTGTCATCCAAGGAAAGGCTTCCGTGCAGTTTTCTGTTCATCTTTCCAAACGGTTTCAGGATAAAAGCGGTTGTGATGGCTCCGTAGATTGCTCCACTTTCCGCGGCTACAGCCGCTGGTTCTTAATGTGGCCAACAGCGGCGCTGCCCCCCCCAGCCTGCCATTGGTCCGGGAGTTTTGCATTAACCCCCACGGCCTCACAAGGCTAGCCTTCACTAGCATTAACCCCCACGGCCTCACAAAGCTAACCTTCGCTAGCATCACTCTCCCATGGCCTCACAAAGCTAACCTTCGCTAGCATCACTCTCCCATGGCCTCACGAGGCTAGCCTTCACTAGCATTAACTCCCATCACGAGGCTAGCCTTCACTAGCATTAACCCCCTGCCCCAGGGGGGACCACAGGGCCAGTCTGACCCTGTGGTCCCCCCGCAGCGTGCCCAAGGCGGTGATGCACTTCCTGGTGAACTTTGTGAAGGAGCGTCTGCAGAGTGAGCTGGTGGGACAGCTCTACAAGCAGACCCTGATGCACCAGCTGCTGGTGGAGTCCGCCGACACGGCCCAGCAGCGGGACGAGGTGGCCCACATGCTGGAGGTAGGGCCCCCCTAGACCCACCCGGGTCTCACCCCCACCCTGCCGCTCCCCGCTCCCGTCCTGCTTACTGACTTTGTTGTCCGTGTCATCTTTCTCACTTGTTGTTTTTCTCTTCTTTTTGTTTTGTTTTTTACCTCAGGCGCTTCAAAAAGCCAACAACATCATCTCTGAAATCCGGGAGACACATCTGTGGTAGCCCTCAAGAGACGTGTGTGTGTGTGTGTGTGTGTGTGTGTGTGTGTGTGTGTGTGTGTGTGTGTGTGTGTGTGTGTGTGTGTGTGTGTGTGTGTGTGTGTGTGTGTGTGTGTGTGTGTGTGTGTGTGTGTGTGTGTGTGTGTGTGTGTGTCATGTTCTGTCATGGACTAATGGTGGATACGCGTACAGAGTTTATGTTTCCCTCCTGCCAGCTGTTGCCGGGTCCTCTTGTCACACGGTGGATTCCTTGTTGTCATGGAGACCCTCAGTAACGAGGCGCTGCCCTGTGCCGCCGTCTCTTGTTCTGAGGAGTCTTTCATTATGCTGCCAAAAGCCCAAATAATTTGTGCGTTCCGAGGATGACCCTCTGAGGACGTCGCTAGCGATGTTGCGTTAATTACGGAGTGGAGGAATCATCCCTGTGTCGGTTCGGAGGAGATCAGTGTCAGAAAGAGTGTGCAGCTGAATGTTTCTTTATTGGAGGTGCTTGGGATCATGATGTCTTCTGGACGGAGACTTGGGGAGAACGCCCCAGAGAGAGAGCAGCGCGGTACCAGCCGCTCCCGAGGGACTGGAAGGAAGACCGCCGCAATCGATTTCTGTCATCAGTTTTCCGCCAAGGAGCGACCCAGCGAGAGACTCTCTGAGCCCTGTCATTACAACCCAAATCAGGTTTCTTCTTCCCCACTTGTCTCTGAATATCCTCCGCTCTGGTCCGCCAGTGTCGCATTGTCCTCGCAGATTAGTGCGCAGCCTAATATTTGAACGAGGTGATTAAACTCGCCAACGTGTGTGTGTGTGTGTGTGTGTGTGTGTGTGTGTGTGTGTGTGTGTGTGTGTGTGTGTGTGTGTGTGTGTGTGTGTGTGTGTGTGTGTGTGTGTGTGTGTGTGTGTGTGTGTGTGTGTGTGTGTGCCTGCCAGTCTGCTCACAAGCAGGAATTAAAAGTGGTATGATGGTAGTGGGTAACTTGCACATCAAATGCAATTCTATTACAGGAGTGATACGTGTGTGTGTGTGTGTGTGTGTGTGTGTGTGTGTGTGTGTGTGTGTGTGTGTGTGTGTGTGTGTGTGTGTGTGTGTGTGTGTGTGTGTGTGTGTGTGTGTGTGTGTGTGTGTGTGTGTGCTGCTCTCAGCCAACGTCCCGGACTTCAGTGAACACATTATTGTCCGGTTCCATTACCCGACCTTTCCTCCCTCGCCCCTTGCCCGCTCTCTCGCCGTGTCCTTCCTGGGACCCAGGGGGGGGGCTGGAGGAAACGCTCCTTTGATTGACTGTTCCAGTGGCCCTGAGCGGCAGAGAGACTCTGTCCCCGATCCACCTCCTGCACGCTCCCTCACGTCTCCACCTCCACTCCCCTCTCATGGCAATCCTAACCTTTAATTCAAATGCGATTGCAGCTGGCTGGGGCGCTCGTTCCTGTGGCTCGGTGTATCGTAGCGTGGGGGGTCTGCTCTCGATGACTCTGCCTCTCCGTCCCTCAGGCTTTCAGGTAGCAACAAGGGGGGTCTCTGTGGGTTGGCAGCCGCATTCGGCTTCAGTCATTTTGTTCTAATAAGCAAAAGCAGGGTTTGAGAACCCATCCCTCGTCAAGGAGAGACTGGCCCTAACAAGACTGCGGTGGCGTCGCTGGCTGGTCTGGGATCACCGCCCCCCCCCCCCCCCCTGGCGCAACACCATCCAGCTGGCCTGGGGTTCAGCCCAACGTGTGTGTGTGAGTGCATGTGATGTGTTTGTGCATGTGAGGACGTGTGTGTGTGTGTGTACCGTGTACCTGTTATGTTATTTAAATGACGTCTGTCACTTTGTCAACTGCCTGAAAAGTTCTTGCCTGCCAATATTTGTGAAATGTGTCTGAGGACGGAGGGGCCCTCGGGGGAGGAGGAGGACCTCAATAAATAGTGAAAACATCAGCCTGAGCCTCCACTTTCCCTTCATCCACACCTCACCACCCTTGTCAAACACCACCACGTCAGCCACCACAACCCTGGGTCCAATCACTCTGACGATGGGACACGCTGCGTCCCTCCGTCCCCACCCAGCGTCCCTGACATCACACCGAGGTCACCGTCACACCTGGCTCCTGAAGGCCTCTGTGTGGCCTTCATTGATCGCCGAGAGAAAAATAGACCTACGAATGGTCCCACACACACACACACACACACACACACACACGAAGACTCCTCTAGGTTTCGAGGGGGGAGAGCGATCTGTTCTCTCCTTGCACTGCGTCTAGGATGGAGGGTCAGTCAGGATGGATACCTCTATGAAAGGCGGATTTTGTGGAGGTGGGTATATAACCAGAGGAGCTACACTGAGCACGTTGCTTACACTGCTGTCCCTGAACCATAAGTGAATGAGAAACGCATGGCAGAAGGTCACGTAGATGCACCACATCACCTTTTCATTGAGTGATAGCTAGATTTAATGGTTTACTGCGTTTAATACCAGCGGGCAGCCCACCGAGGGAACGTATGAATGTATTCATATTGCAGCAGGTGAATAAATTGCCTTCACTTGGCCTGTAACTGTGGGCAGTTACTGCTGTAACAATCCCCTCCCTCTCTACCTCTTACTACTGGGAGGACTACAAGGTAATACCAACATCGATATGAGATTGGAGGGGGGGGGTCGCAGGGAGTCTTCAATCTATTGGTTCATCTGCCCCCCCATCACAATTTTTTTTTTAATCATACAAACGAAGAACAAATCCATCCAGCGCCGCGCGAGTTCATCAGTCAGCGTGATTAGTTGACGTCTCGCCCTCCGTGTTTTGAAAAGACTTTCGGCCACGGATTTGTAATCAAATCGACCCCACACACACACACACACACACACTCTCCCCTTTTCTATTTGGCGAGTCCGTCGAGAGAGAGGGAGGGAGGGAGGGAGGGAGAGAGAAAGAGAGAGAGGGAGGCTGAACAAAGCCGAGAGAAAGGAGCTGCTGGAGAAGTAGCAGGCGCTGTATCCAACTGTCTCCCGGACAACGAGCTGGAGAACGGAGGGCGCAGAGAGACCAGGAGGAGAGACCAGCAGGAGAGAAGGGAAAGCCACGCGTTATCACCACCGCTCCGATAAGAAGGGCTCCCCGCAGAGTCCGTGTGTGCAGGTCTTTACGAGTTATTGTGTTCCTACTGCGTGGTCCATGTTTCTTGAGCGCTGTAGTTAGTCCTCATCTAAAGCCAGGATAACATGCGTTCAGCAACCCCTCGGGACGTGGAGCGGAGGGTCCCCACATGACCACCAGGAGAGGACCTACAGGGTCTGACTAGTCCACCTGTGATAAGAACCGCAGCGAACAGGTAAGACCTCCCCTCCCCCTTTTTAAAGTAGAAAGGAACAATACAATACATAAATAATGACTGCTTTATGGAAATCAAATTAAGCCTACACTTGAGGATATGAGGATCCTTTTTAAATATATATTCAATATTCGCAAATAATGTTTTTTTTTATAATCAGTAAATGATTGACATTTTCTCATTTGTACTGAAAGCCTGCGGAGTTACAATATGAAGCATAAAATATCAAATAAAACTAAAACAAATTGGAATTTAAAAAAGACGAGTGCGTGAGCGCGGTCGCGTATGTGTGCCCGGTGCGTGCGTGTCTTGGTGTGTGCGTGTGTGTGCGTGTATGCGTGTGTGTGTGTGTGTGTGTGTGTGTGTGTGTGTGCGTGCGTGCGTGTGTGAGTCATGTGAGTGTCATTTGTACGTGCGTGCGTGTGGGAGTGCGCGTGTCCGGGTGCCTGTATGCGTTTTATGTAAAGGTAATAACGAGCACGTGGCAGAGAGCGGTAAACATCACAGGTGCATGCAGGGATCAATATCAATTATATCATCACCATTATGTATCAAAAGAACGACACCGTTGGGGTAAAGAGAAGACACCCACCACAGTGTGTGTAATACGGAGGAGAAGAGCTTCACAGGGTCCCTACGGACCCCACCCCCCCTCCCCACCCCCACCACCACCACTTATATTTTAATGTCCCAGTAAAGCAGGTGATAGCCAGAGTTTACACGCCAGGCAGCTCACCGTGTGAGCAGCACAGGAAGGTGTGACATCCATATTGGATGAGCTGCTGGGGAGAAGACGGCGAGGAGGAGAGAGGCAGTGTTAGAGGATGAACACTGGTTCATCCTCTAAAGCACACCGCATTAGTTCCTGAAGAGATACACTTAAACACCAACACACACACACACACACACACACACACACACACACACACACACACACACACACACACACAAAGAAAGCAGCACAGGTGGGTGTGAGGAGAGGGGGATGGGACAGCAGGTCCTGGAGGTCCAGAGAGAGCAGACCAGGCTCATCACATACGGGTTCAGCATGAGACCAGCAGGCTGGAGGGGGTCCAGGGGACAGATCTCAGGGTGAACACACATGTTATGGAACTGAAGACCAGAGCTTTGCCTCCTCTCTCCAGTCCGACACACTCAGGCATACATCTCATCTCATTTTGCCAAACCGTTGCAGTCTCACACGGTGCTCTCTGCGTGGCTTGGGCCCGGGGGCGTCTTCTGGAGGAGATGTTACGTGAGGGCCCACCTGTCCAATCCCATGCTCTGAGACCCCTCAAGGCTCATAGATGGAGCGGAGAGAGATAAACACAAAGTACATTCTGCCTCCTCAAAATGGTCTTGCTTTTTCAATCTCAGCTTCAGTGGAAGGACTGCACGTCGTGGTAGGGAGGTTGGGGGGGGGGGGGGGGGGGGGGTTGTGCGCTTGAGTTAATTTGAGATCTTTCTTCAGAAAGTCCAGCCACAGCTCCAGAGCGGGGAACCGGCAACTCTGTTCAAATGCGACAGCATCGAGCCGCCTCTCTCAGACGGTGGACAGCTGTCACCAGAATCTACCCCGTTTCTACCTGAAGGAGATTGTTGTTGTGCGTTTGTGAGTGAGAACACAACGACACACAGGGGGAGGGGTACGGGACTTCACGTCCGCGTGCCGCTGTAGGCATCGCCCCATGCAGCGTCTCCTGACTCTCAATAAAAAACACATTATGGCGCCTTGTAAGAGAGGGCTGATTCATCACCACACGTACGTACGTACACACACACACACACACACACACACACACACACACACACACACACACACACACACACATAAAGACACACACATATATATATATAAAGACAGACACACACACACGTATAAAGACACACACACACACACACACATATAAAGACACACTGGCACACATGCATATAAAGACCCACATGCACGTACCTACACACACACAAAGGACGTCTCTTCTTGGGCTTTGGAGAGTGAGAGCAGTTATTAGTCCACTCTCCTCTCCTCCATACCTGATAGGTATGGATATCAATGTACCCTGGATCACACACACACACACACACACACACACACACACACACACACACACACACACACACACACACACACACACACACACACACACACACACACACACACACACACACACACACCGGGCCTCCCTCTCCATCCGTAATAGATGGATGTTGAAGGGGGGTTGGGGGTACTCAAGTGGGCAGACCTCCCCCCTCCGTGATTCACCATTACAGCTGATAAGTTGAGTCTGACGCGGGAAGCGACAGCAGGACAGGATTGATATCCCCCCCCGTTGGGACGTGTTGTGAATATTAATCAGCATCTTCATCACGCCGCCCGACGTTCATTTGTTTGAGAGCGACTGCTGAGGTGCGCTTGTTTTCTTCCTCTTCTCTGGCCCCCCCCACTGTCCCCCTCTCCCTGGTCCCGTAGTCCCCCTCTCCCCCCCCCCCCGTCCCGTAGTCCCCCTCTCCCCCCTACTGCACCTGATGGGGACGAGGTGCAGAAACATGGTCTGCAGATGGAGGTTTGTAGTGTAGCCGTGTCTCTGTAGCGAGACACGGCAGCAGTCCATCACCCTTGACACCTGAGCTTCTCCGGGGCCTGCTCCTGGTCCCGGGCCTGGTCCCAGTCCTCTAGAACGCTGGTCCTGGTCCCGGGCCTGGTCCCTGCCCTGGTCCGGGTCCTGGTCCCTGCCCGGGTCCGGGTCCTGGTCCCGTCCTAGCCTTCTAGTCCTGGTCCTGGTCCCGGTCCTCTGGTCCTGGTAATGGTCCTAGAACTGGTCCCGGTGCCGGTCCCGGTGCTGGAGCCGGTCCCGGTCCTGGTCCCGGTCCTGGTGCTGGTGCTGGTGCTGGTGCTGGTGCTGGGCCCGGTCCTGGTCCTGGTGCTGGTCCTACTTCCAGTCCTGCTCAGCCCAATGCAGCACAGGACTAGAGGCCTGCAGTGGATACAGGTGTGTGTTGAGTGGAAGGTACAGCTGTCTGTATAATGAGGACGATGAGAACAAAGGAATATAAACCGAGGGGCTGAATGGAGTGAGTGAGAGGTGAACTGCGTCTGTCTGACTCTCTGTCTCTCTCTATCTGTCTCTGTCTCTGTCTCTCTCTGTTTCTCTATCTCACTCTTTTTCTCTCTCGCTATCATTTTATGAGTCATTCTTCTCTCTCAGCCACCCTCAACAAAAGTGTGTGTCCTTGTATGCATGCATGTTTGTGTGCTTGTATGTGAGAATGCATGCACATGTGTGTGTGTGTGTGTGTGTGTGTGTGTGTGTGTGTGTGTGTGTGTGTGTGTGTGTGTGTGTGTGTGTGTGTGTGTGTGTTTGTGCTGTTCATAATGTACTACTAATAATAATAATAATTGTATAATGGACTACAATCCCACTCCCACTCACCCTCCAAATGCAGCCCATGTGACCCCGTAAGAGGCGGCAGGTCGGCCTACTGATGACCGCTCCCCTCGCTGGGCGGACGGTTCAGTCCGTGGCGGAGGAGCCGGTGCTCTGCTCCTGTAGTCCAGGAGGCTCCCCTCCTCACTGCAGATGCTCTGGAGACGGGCTGACAGCCTGCTCTCCCAACCCGCTCCTCACTCACGGAGACAGACGCCCCCCGGCCCTGCGAACACGTGTGTGAGGAGCATGTTGAAGGAGTATGTGGCGAGAAAGGAGGCGTCTTCGAGCAGTGTCACATCAATCTGTACACACGCACGCACGCACGCACACGCCGTCGCACGCTCGCACACATATTCACACACAGTCCTGCGATGTGCTTGACGTTCCTGTGATGTGATTTACACGTAGTGGGGGAGCAATAAATCTGTCTGATAGGTGTTACATTAACAATGGCGGCGTTTATAAGGAACAGGTGGCGTTCATGGCAGCTAAGTGTTCTGTTTCAGCGTCATGAGAGCCATGCAGATCCTAGCCCGTGAAAATCCAATCCCAGTTGTAAAACTATAACCCATAACTTGGGAGCGATGAATCCACGTGAAAGTTCAGCGCTGTGATAAATCAACAGGATAGCTGAAGCGGTGTCACTGCAGCGTTTCCAACGTTAAATGAACGCTATAGAGGGGGTACCGTTCCACCGCTGGTGGCTCTTTGAGGGCGGCCGCTAGCGTTCATCGATCCGTCAACACCAGCGCTGGATCTGCCTGGTGACGGATCCTCATCCTCAACATGGATCTGATTTAACGGCCCGCCCTCTCTCACCTCGGAGCTCGTCCCAGAGGAGGAGGAGGAGGTGATGGACGCCGGGAGCACAGCTCCCCTCGATTCAGACGGGCTGTGGTGCGGCGGTGAAGAAACACCCCGATAATCAGAGCAGATGCTATTAGTCAAAGTGCTGCCACATAGCAGAGAATAATGCTCTCTTATTCCACAACTCAATCCCCCCCAACCCCCTTCCCCTCCCTTTCCCCTTCATCCCTTGCCAGTAATTGCAAAATTAAGATGATTTAATTTGCGGCAGCTCAAACAAACTCTGGTTGACAGCTAATATGTGAGGATGCTCCAGCAGCCTGCCTCATTCGTTCTGCCAACGCTGACAGCGAGGGGGAAAAAAGGAAAGCTACATGCCTTTTCCCTCCCAGCATTCCCGGGTGAACACGGTGCTCAGCCAAGCATCCTCAGTTCTCTCGATCCCTCCTCTCCTCCTTCTCTCCGATCATCCTCTCTCTCTCTCTCTCTCTCTCTCTCTCTCTCTCTCTCTCTCTCTCTCTCTCTCTCTCTCTCTCTCTCTCTCTCTCTCTCCTGGTGGCTGCATTCCATTTCCCCCCTGCCTGCACTCCTTAATTCGGAGGTGACACGGCCTTTGTCCCCTGCCTGGTTATGCCGCCTCGGCAGCCTTGCCCTTGGCTATGGACTCGCAATGTCCCTGCCTGCTATAGAGGCTGTCGAGGCAGTGTCAGCGTCTCTATAGTGTGATCATGCTCACAGGGAGAGCAAGGTTACCACCGCAGATAACTTAATACAGTGCTGTGTGTGTCTGCTTGTGTGTGTGGGTATCTCTGTGGGTTTTGGTGTGTCTGTGGTGTGCGCGTGTTTGCGTGTGTGCACGTGCGTGTGGCTGCACAGGCCCCACCATGGACCTGGAGGACGATCCTCTGTTATTCCAGACCAGCTGGCGCGTCCGGGAGGAAGATGATGAAGAGGAGCCGGAGCGGGGCGAGGAAGAGCCGGCGGTGCACATGGCCCTTGGGGGCCCCGGCTGCTCGGGGGGGCCCCGGGGCTGCGGCGTGTGGAGTGTGGTGGGCTGCGTGTACACCCAGCCCTGGGCCAGCGGGCTGGTCCTGGGGCTGGGCTTCCTGCTGCCCTGCGCCCTGTCGGCCTACATGTTCCTCTACTGCCCCCCGCTGGACATCGACCTGTCCTACGGCGCCTTCGAGGTCCACAGCCACTTCTCGGCCCAGCGCTTCGACGCCCTTACCGCAGCCGTGAAGACGCAGCTCGGCTCCTGGGACCGGGACGGGGACCGGCGCCGGCGCCGCGACGAGGGGGGGGACGTTGGGGAGGACCTCCGGGACCTGCTGCTGCAGACGCTGGGGAGACGGGGAGACGGGGGGCCGGCCCAGGGAGAGGGGAACCAGACGGGCTGGAGGCAGGAGGAGAGACGGGCTGGAGGGGAGATGAGCAGACCCCGGGAGGAGGAGGAGGAGGAGGGGGAGGAGGGGGAGGAGGAGGAGGTGAGAGACACAACAGGGAGGGAGGCCGTGGACCACGACGGGACGCCGGCTGACGGAGGAGGCGTGTCCCCATCGCGGAGGCGGCGATTGGCCCCGGGGTACTCGTACCTGCAGAGCCAGGCCCTGTGGAGGGTGGAGCTGGTCTTCGTGGCCCAGGGGAGCGGCCAGCGCAACATCTTCACGGCCGAGCGCCTGGCCACTGTGCACCGCGTGGAGCGCCTGCTCATGACGCACCCCCGCTTCACGGCGTTCTGCTGGAAGCCCCTGGAGGCGCTGAGGGACCTGCCGCTGGGGCCCTCCTACTGCTCCCCGCCCAGCTCCCTGCTGTCCTACCTGTTCCCCAGCGAGCGCGCCGGCAAGATCTTCTACGACGGCATGGGCCCCGACCTGGCCGACATCCAAGGTGAGTCTGTCCGGGGAGAGATCCAGACTTAAAGGGCAGCAGGAGGATTTAGGGGCCTTCGTCGGAGGCTCGTTTTGGTAGAAATGCCACAGCCATCCGTCAGCGATTAGTGAGGGAACTGCTCTGGGAGAGGATCTGTTTGTAGTTAAATGCAAGTGCCTCAGTGTGAGACGACCTCGATTTGGACCACGCCCGGCTCATTTATGACCAATCAAGTCGTCTCCTCCGTGATTGGTTCAAGGAATCCATCTTGCGTGTCAATCACATGCAAACAGCGTTATCAAGGCTCCATCCCCCACGCAAATGTCGCGTGTTTGAACGCAACATTTCTCATTGGTGGATAAACACAGCAAATCTTAGTTACTGAACCATTAAGGTAAAAAAATAGAAATCAATATTTGAATAATTATTTGGACGTAGCTAAATAAACACCATCGTTACGTCAGTACAAATAACATTCCCTGTAGGAACATTTTGTTCTTACACAGAAGAAACTCAGTGAGGTTAGAATAACAACCAGTCTCTGTATTGCTGCTGTTACCGCGGCGACCCGCCCAGCGAGAGCCCGGCCGGCAGAGTGCTCCCTGCTGCCCCTGGATGATTACGGTCCTCCACTCCCCCGCGCCTCTTCCCCCCTCCCCCCCACCCCCAGGCGCCCTAAGGCTGGCCATCACACACCCACAGTTCTACTGGTACGTGGACGACAGCCTGAGCCCCGAGCGCCTGTCCTCCAGCCTCCTCCGCAGCGAGGTCCACTTCGGGGCGCCCCTCCCCTCCTTCTCCTCGACCCAGGACCGGCCCGAGGAGCAGAGGAGACGCTTCAAGGAGTTTGTGGTCCAGTATGCCTCAATGCTGGCCAAGCAGTCCACCAGGTAACACCTGGTGTGTGTGTGTGTATCGATGTGTGTACAGGCTTTCTACTTGGGAGCAGGATAGTGGGGTCTGTCGTGATGAAGGTGTTCCACTCCCACACAGCATAAACTGGGTTTGATTCCCAATGTTGAGCTCCTTAATGGCATGGATGGGAATTCCCTCAGTCACTTCGGAAAAGTCAGTCTGCTAAATAAGTCATCAAGCTACCAAATTGGCACTTGAGTTGTGCAGATTGATGTGTGTAGATCTAGGTGTGTAGATTGACTCTATGCCAAGTGTTCTAACCTCCACTTGGCATAGAGTGTAAATTCAGCAGCAGCTCCTTCTACGTGCACAGCATCACTAATAAGCCTGGGTTAAGAGGGCACACACACACACACACACAGAGACACACACACACACACACACACACACACACACACACACACACACACACACACACACACACACACACACACACACACACACACACACACACACACACACACACACACAGGCACGTACCCAAGGGTTTGCTGGGCTAAGCGGTTGTCTCCATGGCAGTGAGGTGAAGGTGCTGTTCGGTGGGACGGAGCTGTTTGACGACGAGGTGCGGACCACCTTCCACAATGACATGAGGCTGGCCCTCATCAGCGGGGTCTGCATCGCCGCCCTGGTCTTCGTGCTCACCTCCTTTTCAGGTACGGTTCTCAGAGCCCAGCCACAAGCCACTGCACTGTGAGATCACACACAACGTGAGCACACACACACACACACCGTGAGGCGTGAGCACACAAACACACACACACACACACACCACACCATAAGCACACACACCGTCAGGTGTGAGCACACACACACACACACACACACACACACACACACACACACCGTTAGCACACACACACCGTGAGCACACACACACCGTGAGCACACACACACCGTGAGCACACCCACACACCGTAAGAACACACACACATCTAGCACAAACACACAACGAGCATATACACACTGAGCACACACACATACACCGTGAGCGCACACACACACACACACACACACTGTGAGCACAGGCACACCGTGAGCACGCACACCTTGAGCACTCACACACCGCATGGTCACATGCTGTTTGACGCAGGAAAGGAATCTAGCGTTTTCTGAACTACCAGGGTTGGATGGCTGTGTTTTCCTTTAGAGAAGAACAGATAAATTACTTCTACTTTCTTCTTTACTTTATCCAGGGATAAAAAAAAAAGGTTGCAAGTGTAACAGAATATCCAAATCCAAAATCCATATTTTTCAAATTAACAAGACTTTTTTTCCTCCCCTGGTTTATGGCATCCTACACTCCTTGGAAAATAATGAAAGAAACATTATACAGTGCACCGATAGCAAGCTTTTAATGTGCTTGCACTAATGGTCTGCTCAGTAAAACAGTAATGGAAGGGGACCTGTATCTGCTCGACACATTCAGGCGCCTCTATGCTTAATTGACATCGGTACCGTTAAAGTAGCAGTCGTCTCTTTGTTGTGTTTGTCTCTCCAGTGTTCCTCACGTTCTTCGGGCTGATAAGCATCGGGCTGAGCTGCCTGGTGGCTCTGTTCCTGTACCACGTGGTCTTTGGTGTGCGTTACCTCGGCATTCTCAACGGAGTGCCGCCTTCGTCATTATCGGCATCGGTGAGGGACGGCACTACACTGACTTTTTCAAAGAACGCCATGTCACATCAAGTCCGATTTTTTTAACGATTCCGATGTTTAAAATCATATCGGATTTGTTCGAAGCCGCAGAAACGTCACATCAAGTCCGGTTTTTCGGACAATTCGATTTGTAAGGACCTCCCCTATCCCCCCCCCCCCAGGAGTGGACGACGTGTTCGTGTTCATCAGCACCTTCCGCCAGGCGTCCCACCTGGAGGACCACGTGGAGCGAGCCATCTACACGGTGAAGACGGCGGGCCGTGCCACCTTCCTCACCTCCTTCACGACTGCCGCGGCGTACGCGGCAAACACCTTCTCCCAGGTAGTCGCCGCCGATACATTCAGCGCCTCGTATAATAGAGACACAGAAAGATAAGTGATTCCTCCTTCGGTGGTTGAATATAAAAAAAAAGAAAGGAAAAATAAGCTCTCAGCACAGAGTGTACCATTTTCAGGCGATAAGCACAAATTGAATGTTTCAAGGTCCCCCGCTCTCTCTCTCTCTCTCTCCCTCGCTCTCTCTCTGTCTTTTTTTTAATCAAAACCAGATCCCAGCCGTGCATGACTTTGGCCTGTTCATGGCCCTCATCGTCAGCTGCTGCTGGCTGTGGGTCTCCATCCTGGTGCCTGCCGCTCTGTGCATCTGGAGCCAGGGGGTCGCCGTCCGGGAGGAGGCCTGGCTGAGATGGTGAGCGGGTGCCTCACAAGTTGTACTGCCGTGGGGGTGTTGGTCGAAGCTGCGAGGGACACTGCAACGCACCTCATTAAACTGTACATCTCTCTCTCTTTCTCTCTCTCTCTCTCTCTCTCTCTCTCTCTCTCTCTCTCTCTCTCTTCTCTCTCTCTCTCTCTCTCTCTCTCTCTCTCTCTGTCCCTCTCTCTATCCCCCCTCTCTCTCTCTCTCTCTCTCTCTCTCTCTCTCTCTCTCTCTCTCTCTCTCTCTCTCTCTGTCCCTCTCTCTCTCCCCCTCTCTCTCTCTCTCCCTCTCATTCTCATGCTGCAGGTGGAAGTCGCTTGCCTCCCTGTCAGCGAGCCACAGCCCTTTATCCGACGAAGATGACGACGTGGCGCTCCTGTCGGTGGAGATGGAGCCAGGTGAGCAGCTCGTTAGACCCCTCTGAGAGGGGGGGGGGGGGGAGGAGGCCAGGGGGAACCGGGGGCACCCAGGGGAGAGTGACAGGAGGCCTCTGCTTGTGCCGCAGGGACCTGTGATCCGGACAGCGATGCTGCCATCCTGCTGGTGTCGGTGGAGACAGGCCCCCCTCCCGCGGGAGGGCACTGCGCGGGCGTGGTCAGCACGCGGCTCCTGGGGGCCCTGAAGCACCTGGTGGCGGAGCCGGTGGTGAAGAGACACAGAGCCGTCGTGGGTAGGAGAGGAGCCGGGAGGGGAGCAGGAGAGGTCCTGTTCCCTCCTCGCTGCTGTCGTTGCTCATGAGGATCAGGAATAATGAGGGATTCAGGATGCTTGTCACTCCGTGTCTCTGGGACAGCCACAGCTGCATCCCAAAGATGCGGAGATACTCCAACTCAGACTTTCTCATTTGGTCTATTGCAAACTATAATTACTTGTTTCAATAATAATTTCATTTTTCCGGATTGACAGAAAGTAATCGTTTGACTGGCTCAGTTAAAGAACAACATTCATTTGACAAGTAAAAATAACGTAGAAATGTAAACTAGCTGAAACACACAGCGAGTGCGGCTTGAAGTATTCATGAGGCGCCTGTAGACCGTCTCCTCCAGCTAGCTCCTCTTCGTCTCCTCAAACCCCCAGGGGCCTACTTCCTGGTTCTCCTCCTATCGGCGGGCTGTTGCTGCCTGATGCGACCGGCCACACATGCCCCCCTGCTATTCAGACCAGACACCAACCTGCAGACACTCCTGGCTCTCAGGAGCAACCTCAGCGGCCAGGGCATCTCCTGCCCCACCTGCTCCGGTGAGCCTCCAGAACACACACACAACACGTGTTCAGAAAGCAGGAGACACCAGAGCTCCTGACCGGTCCAGACCGGACACTCAGCGCCTCAGCCCCGAGATAAGGTTAGGGTAGCAGAGAAGAATGAACATTTACATTTACATTTAGGGCATCTAACAGACACTTTCCTCCAAAGTGACTTACAATAAGTCCATTTGTCAGAAGTAAGAGAAACAATATATTGCTTTCAGTACAGTCAGGCTGTTCATAGAAACAAGTGCCAAGCAATAACAATTGTTAGGTTAACCCATTCCCAACAAAGATAGCTAGGATCAGAAGCTACGCAATGCATAGTACTATTTTTAAGTGCAAGGACGTACAACATACAATAACTGCATAAGAGGGGTGTGTGGGGTTGAGGAAGCAGGCTATGCAGAGTCTAGATGAGCTCTGATAGGCCCTGACAGACAAGATGTTGGTCCACCAGGTGTGTTCATGGAGAAGCCCCACCTCCTCTCCTCTCACGCCAGCTCCTCCTCGCTGAGGGCCAGCGCCCGGGCGCAGACCCGGCCCGGCGCCCGCCTCACGTCTCCGGAGACCCTCGCCAAGACCACCAACACCTCAGGTACCGGACCCCCCGCGGCCCTCCGACTGGAGGTATCTGTGGAGAGAAGGTGTAGCTGCGGCCAGGCTGAAAGGTCCTGTGTTCGATCCCTTTGTCCACAGCCGACCTGCTCTTTAATGTTTAACCTCTGTTCACTGGAAGAGTCCTCGGATAAAGGCTCTAAACGCTTAACGACTAAATCGTCTTAAGGAATAAAAAGAATGGGTAGCACTTGTAAGCATTAATAAATAGTAAGTTCCTAGTTCATTAATAATTGACCATGCATTGTTCATATCATGAATGCTCATCAGTAAGCAGTTCTACATGATTAAAAAGATAATTACGTTACATTAGGCCTATATATGTTAATAATGCTTCATTGAATTATTAGTTCAGTTAGTTGTAAAGCATTAGTTAAGTTTTGGCGTCAGCTCATCTGAAGTCAGGACTATCTATACCTTTTTTTTTATTTAGAACTGATGTGTAAACGGTGGATAAACGGTTGTGATTGGCCCGTCCTGGTCCAAGTCGGCTGGGAGGGGGCCAGACCTTTATGCCAGAGAACTGAAATACAGGCTTGCAGATTGGTATTTTCCCTGGCTCCTTAAACACTGGATTTGTTGGATGTATTAAAGGAGTGAGGCACTCCTTTACTGGCTTATGTATTTAATTTGGCTGACTGTTTATCTGTGTTAAGCCTTCACAAGTCTATCACAAGTTTCAGGCTGTTTTATCGTCTCTTGAGACCAGGGTTCTTGTCCTGCCCAGCGCGTACGCCATGGAAACGTAATGAAGCTGTTTCTGAAAGTCCATCTATCATTTGAATTGGAATGTCAATTAAATCCTGACGATTTCCTGTCTCTCTGGCGCAGTGGAGAGCCCGTCGGTTATCATTCCTGGAGACCTGAGTTCAAGTCCCACCCAGGATCTCATTTGAATGCTAATTTTCATTAGAACCTCCAGACCGTTAGCAGCTGGTGTCCTGTGGCACGGGGGAGAGAGAGCTGCTGGGGACCAGTTCTGTTCCAGACCAACCCATGTGGTGTGTGAGGATGGAAGTAGACGAGGATGAATGAATGATGCTGAGTTCCTGTGTGAAGGTGTTTTGTAATGTTTACAGTTACACTAGAATGCGTATGGTTTATCAGAATAAAATATATTAAATACAATTATTTAGAGTATACTATTGTATCCTTATTAGTAATGCATGTAGCTATAGAATCCAAAATTATCCAAAAACTACATTTTTACTTTACACAAAGAGTCTACTGTTACTGTTCCTGGTATTTTCTGGCAGGCTCAGCTCGTCTTAACTTTCTGGCCTCATCAACTGAGATGACATCTGGTTTTCCTGAATCCATTGAGGAATGTTACAGTTGTTATATATTCCTTGAGCCCGGCCACTCTGACCCATCCATCCGCACTCATTCAAAATGCAGGAGTTGAACCAAGGTCTCCAGGACTGATCACCAACAGCTGACTCAACTGCACCACTGAGATTCTGGCTATAGCCAGAGCAGAATTTATTTCACAATACACACGACATAGTCTCCAAAATGCTAATTGGTTTCCAAGGAAGTGTTCTTGGTGGGACTTGAACCCAGGTCTGCAGTGCTTTTAAACAAGGTTTACGTTATGACATATGACATCATACGGAGTGACAAAGAGAGGATTCGATTTCCATGACTAAAAGTAGACTTCCATGTACAAAGCCCTCTGTAGGTATTGAATCGTTGTCCCTCGAGCTGATAACCAACAAACGGAGAGGCCTGGTATGATGTACTGTGAGGTTTGAATGGACATTACAATATACATGTAAGCACAAGTTTAAAAATAAAATGAATATTATAACCATCAACTCTTACTGCTGTGCAAGCAAAAGGCCAACTGTGATCTGCCTTGATGCTATAATTCAACTGACAATAATTTCCCAAAAATACATTGTTACTTTTCCAAAAAGAAATCACGATGTAGGTTTCCATGGAGCACACCGTCAACCGGGACTTGAACCCAGGTCTCCATAGACGATAAACAACGGCTCTCCCTGCTTCCCCACCGCTTAGACTTCCAATTACGATGCACATGACCTTTACTGAGTTATATTAGGTTTCCATGGATACTGCAGTCAGCAGCAGTTGAACTCAAAGTCTCCCGAAATTATTACCAACCGCTTTTCTGCTGCACCAACGAGACGCCTGCTATCTTCTGGTCAGAGGTTAGAATCACATTTCACATGACACATTATTCCGCAAACTAAAATCTGTTTTCCATGGAGACAGTTGGAGTCGAACCCAGGTCTCCTGAAACGATTATCCGAATCTGTTGCCGCTGTGCCACCAAGGCAACAGCTATGAGCTCACCTGTGTTAATAGTTTACATTTGAAATTCACGTGACATTGTTTAGTTTCTATAATCTCCACAAAGCTTGGAGGCAGACCATCTCTGATAACCAACAGCTTTCTCTGATGCACCACGAAAAAACGTGTGATAACCTTGTGAAAGCATGAACACACAAAAAAACACAGAACAAGGAATTTGTGCCTTGTTCGTTTAATATTGATCCATGGATCCATCCATTTAGATCAGGATGAGGCAGGAACATTGTGAAGAACCGGTCTCTGAGGCGTCTGATGTTCAGGATCATTATTGTTTATGCTTAACCTCACTTACTTTATCTCAGCTACAGAAAATATTTGTTCAGGATCTATATCTAAAGGATATCTATAGGAAATTATGGATGATCGTTTCAGATAGTTATGAAGTATTAGGTAAGACTTTTGTGTCAGAATTAGTGTAGCAAGGTCCATGCTACCTCCACCAAGGTGGCTTTAGTGGGCTCCTCCAGACAGGGACGCAGAGCGGTAGTGTTACAACGGTGTAATTACAAGGTTTGTAGACAATGATCCATGTCACTGGTGCTCTATGCTGTAGGAGATCTCCATTTGAATAGTGGTCTTGCCGCAATGGTACTCAAGGCATTTCCAGCCTTTTAAATCAAAGAGATAAATGCACCTCACTGTAGATGAACTCACGCGAAAAACTGAAGTAATGCTTTCTCCCGAGCTGAACTTCTCATGAATTGAAGCCTCAAGTGTTTCCAAACAAATTATGACCAAACATTGTAAATCATTAGTTTGTCTCTTGCAGCCTTCCTTTAGATGAGTGTAATCTCCTAATGAAAGGTACGAAGATGTACTCTGAGGGGGCGTGTGGCTCACGAGGTAGAGTGGTTGGCTGCTAGCCGGAAGGTTGCTAGTTCGAGTGTCGAGGTGTCCCTGAGAAAGCCTCACCCTAAGTGCTCCTGACGAGCTGGCTGTAGCCTCGCATGGTCGACACAGTGACGTCGGTGTCTGAATGTACGAATGGGTGAATATTCGACAATAATTGTAAGCCGCTCTGAGGGGCCACTGTTTAGAAAAGCGCTGTATAAATGCAGTTACCCCAAATGCATAAATTACAGTTCACTGTGTTCCTCGACAGGTCCTTTGCTGACGGTGTTTGTCTCCAGGCTGGAGGTACGAGCCTCCACCCCCCTCTACCGCTTCTCTCTGAACGCCAGCACCCCCGCCCCCTGGACGGCCCCCCCGCCCGGACAATGGGGAGGTCTCGTCGTTCCAGGTGAGGGGGTCTCCTCCGGGGAGAATACAACATAAACCGTGTTTAATGCCACTGTATCTCGCCTTCTAACCCCACCGAGCGCATTACGTTTAATGCCTCCTGCCTTCACACACACATCCACACGCCGCGGTCCATCATGCAAGGCGACGACCGGCCCAGCGGAACCGATGTTAATGTTTTAGTGGTCTTGCTCAAGGGCACCTCAACATAAGGCATTAGAGGAACTCAGCAAACCCCTCCAGTTGAGCTACAACAACACGATGTCACACTAACTCACTGTTGTGTGGGATGTTTGTTAGCTCGCTGCATCATATCACTAAACCCACCCGACCTCTTCACGGCGCTGTGTGTTTTTCACGGACAGGCGTATCATCAAGCCCACAGGAAGTTCAGCAGCCGGATGACTGTGTGCGTTTCCCGCGTGTACCAGCCCCACACCAGCTGGATGCTGACGGCCGGCGCTTGCGAGCCGCGCCATGGCTGGACGCCCGAGTTCTCCTTCTTCGCCTCGCTTGCCCGACAGGAGCACAGCAGGTGAGAGAGAGAGAGAGAGAGAGAGAGAGAGAGAGAGAGAGAGAGAGAGAGAGAGAGAGAGAGAGAGAGAGAGAGAGAGAGAGAGAGAGAGAGAGAGAGAGAGAGAGAGAGAGAGAGAGAGAGAGAGAGAGAGAGAGAGAGAGAGAGAGAGAGAGAGAGAGAGAGAGAGAGAGAGAGGATCCTGTAGGCCGTACTGGTACTGCTGCTGGATCCGTCCAGACCTCCCATTCAGACCGGGAAGAGTCACGTGACCGCAGAAATCCAGAGGGAGTCGTTTAATTGGCTAGCATTCGGAGAGAAGTTCTGTTGAAGTGAGCGTCTCCCTAGGGTGCTAAGTTCTCCCTACTCCCTCCTATAGCTTAGTTATAGCGGGGAGGGTTAGACAGCCCTGTTTGTGTCTGCCCTTTCCACATCCAGTATTTTACGCTCAGATTTCCCAAGACTCTATCGAGTTTCCTGTGCACACAGTCTGGACAAATAGCTGTATCCCCTCTCGCTGTTTATTGACGCTCTCTGCTGCTACACTGCTGCTACGACCTGATCTGAGAGGGAGCAAAGTGTCAATTCAAACTACAAGTCAGGAGGACCAAACTCACCCTCAATAAAGAGAAGAGAATCTCCTCTCCCTGCACCTCCTCCCCTCCCCTCTCAGGAGGCTGTTCCTCTCCCTTCACCTCCTCCCCTCCCCTCCCCTCTCAGGAGGCTGTTCCTCTCCCTTCACCTCCTCTCCTCTCCTCTCAGGAGGCTGTTCCTCTCCCTTCACCTCCTCCCCTCCCCTCTCCTCTCAGGAGGCTGTTCTTCCTCCCCTTCCCTCTCCTCTCAGGAGGCTGTTCCTCTCCCTTCACCTCCTCCCCTCCCCTCTCCTCTCAGGAGGCTGTTCTTCCTCCCCTCCCCTCCCCTCTCCTCTCAGGAGGCTGTTCCTCTCCCTGCACCTCCTCCCCTCTCCTCTCCTCTCAGGAGGCTGTTCCTCTCCGTTCACCTCCTCCCCTCCCCTCCCCTCTCCTCTCAGGAGGCTGTTCCTCTCCGTTCACCTCCTCCCCTCCCCTCTCAGGAGGCTGTTCTTCACCTCCTCCCCTCCCCTCCCCTCCCCTCTCGGGAGGCTGTTCCTCTCCCTTTACCTCCTCCCCTCCCCTCCCCTCTCAGGAGGCTGTTCCTCTCCCTTCACCTCCTCCACTCCCCTCTCCTCTCAGGAGGCTGTTCCTCTCCGTTCACCTCCTCCCCTCCTCTCTCTTCCAAGGAGACTGTTCTTCGCTCAGCACCGGCTCCGGCCCCACTGCAGCCGGGTGTGCAGCGACCCCCCTGGCTGTGGGATCAGCTCAGTGCCTGAGGGACCCACCCAGGGCACTTTCTACTCCCCGCTCCCCAGCGGTAAGTCTGGACCAGCGGCTGCAGCCACCATAAGGAAGTCTTATGAAAGACTCTGTTTCTCTTTGTTTTTTGAATTATTTGCGTTTTGACCGCTTCCATTCTGGTCCATGAAAGATCCAGAGTTGGTCGGCGCTACGAAGCCATTGTCCAAGACCTTGGGTTTCAACCCGTGCAGTGGCGGGGTGTGCGGGCCTCCGGCCGTGAGGCCCCTGGTCGACACAGGAGCCATGGTGTTCGTGGTGTTCGGCATCCTGGGGGTGAACCGGACCCAGCGGACGGACAACCACGTCATCGGGGACACGGTGAGATTGGCTGCTCAGCCTCTAGAGCCACAAAACCAGATCCAGATCCATGAACGCATCATCCTAGCCTTATATCCCCTTCTGCACTTCTCTCTGCAGGGCCGGGTGATATTGGATCCCGACTTTGATATTTTCCAGGAGATGGGACATCTTTGCAAAATCTGCAAAGCCATTAGTGCCAATAAGCAGCTGGTGAAGCCAGGAGGAGCCCAGTGCCTTCCCTCAGGTACCTGACTCAAGCACAACCCCAAAGACCACCTTTTACCTGGTTAACCTGTCCAGGTAGTGTCTATGTTGAAGTTCATGGGCCAAACCAGCTGTACACCAGCTTTACAACTACTGTGTAGCAAAGAGGAACATCGGAAAAAATGTTTTCAGAAAGTCTACGTTCCACGGCCACAATCTACTACTAGCAAGATAAATAACACCTCATAATCGGCTGCTCACTTTAAATTAGAAACCAAGGCTCTCTGGATAAAAGGAGGCTGTTATGATGATGAATGACCTCTCGTGACCTCTCTCTTCCAGCTAACAAGCTGTCCTCCATCCTGCCACTGCTGCACCCTGAGTGCCAGGCCCTCCCAGAGCCCAACCTGCTGCCCGGCCAGCTGTCTCACGGCGCCGTGGGCATGCGCCGCGGCAAGGTGCTCTGGCTCTCCATGGCCTTCGAGTCGGTCAGTACACCGTTTAGTGCACAATACACTATGCACACACAGTACACAAACCACCGCGCACAATACGGATTTGGTCACTATTTAAAGTTTGTAGTTCACCTACGAGGGTGAATTCTCTCTCTCTCTATAGATATAGATATATATACAGTACGTATATCCTAAAGATTTAGATCCTGAACAAATCTGTGCAGATGAGATAAAGTGAGGTTAACCGTAAACAATAATGATCCTGACGCCTCAGAGACCTCAGAGGCCTTATCCTGATATCTAAATATCCCCGTTATTACCTAAACGTAAGAGTGAATACAAGTAGTGGTCTGATTTCGCCCAGCGCTAAACCTTCCTCCTCTGTTCCCAAGACGACCTACAAGGGCAAGTCGTCCTTCCAGACCCACGCCGACTTCCTGCAGTGGGAGACCTTCGTGAGGGACCTGCTGGCCACCCTGCCGCCGTCCTCCGCCCTGCGCCGCGGCTTCCAGACCTGCGAGCACTGGAAGCAGATCTTCATGGAGATCATCGGTGAGTATATCACCGCAAGGAGTGTCACAGCCAAGGGGTTTCATGTGATGAGGACAGAGGGGGGAAGGAGTGAGGTGAACGGCGGTCTCTGTTGTTCTACAGGGGTGGAGAGCGCCCTCTGGAGTCTCCTGCTGTCGCTGGCCATCTGCGTGGCGGCCGTGTCCGTGTTCACAGCTCACCTCCTCCTCCTGCTGCCCATCCTCCTCACTATCCTGGGTAGGCCTCCGCACATCAAGGCTGCTCACATCAGAGGACATGAGGAACTGAGTGCGAGATAAGCCGTAGTTTGCCATTGAATAATCGTGAGAGCGGGGTTGGCTGGGAGGCGGAAGGTTGCTAGTTCAATCCCCGGCTAGCTGCGTGTCGAGGTGTCCCTGAGCAGGACACTGTGTCCTGACTGCTCCTGACAAGCTGGCTGGCGCCTTGTACGGTTGACGCCGCTGTGAGTTTGTGAATGGTTGAATGATCATGAATCATTATTGTGAAGAGTGGCCACACAAATATGTAAATATATATATATTGTAAATACTGTCCACAGTTATAGATCTAGGAGTCAGATCTAGGACCGTGTGGCTCTCGGTTCACCGCCTCCCGTGTGTCACTGTGACCCCTTGATCCTGGCCGTAGGGGTGGTGTGTGTGGTGGTGGCCATCATGTACTGGCTGGGCTGGGAGCTGGGCGCGGTGGAAGCCATCTCCTTGTCCATCCTGGTTGGCTCGTCGGTGGACTACTGTCTGCACCTGGTGGAAGGGTTCCTGCTGGCTGGGGAGAGCATGGCCTCCTGGCCCGACAACAGTCTGGTACGTCGCTGTCTCCTTTACTACGCCGGGTGTATTTTAGGAATACTCGAGTCGTTTGTAAAACATAATCATCACTTAACCCAGATCTGCCAGGGACTCGTTTCGGGTTTCAATTGAGAACAAATTGGTCCCTGAAGGCCACTCCACATCAAAGGAGCCCTCGGCTGATTTGGGGTCACTTGTGTTCACAGGACGCTCCCGCCAAGAGGCAGAGGCGGGCCTTGGAGGCAGTCAACCACGTGGGCGTGGCCATCGTGTCCAGCGCCGTCACCACGGTGATCTCCACGGTTCCGCTCTTCTTCTGCGTCATTGTGCCTTTCGCGAAGTTCGGCCAGATCGTGGCCATCAACACGGCGGTGTCCATCGCCTTCACGCTGACTGTCACCGTGGCCCTGCTGGCATGCGTGGGCCCCGCCGGGTTCTCCCGGCCCCGGGGGGCCGTGCTGAAGGCCAGCCTGGCCGTGTCGACGGCCGTGGCCCTCGGGGCCGGGCTCTGCTGGGCGGGGGGCCAGCTGGGGTCCCTGGCCTGGCCCCCCGTCACCCTGTGAATCCTGGCTGTCCGCCACTCAGCCGTTGATGTCAAGCCACCGTTTTACCTCTGGAGGCCTGTGATGAGGAGGACTGTCAGTCCTCAGCAGCCCAGTCCTCTCCTCTCTCTGGCTGAACCCAGATCAGTGCTCTGGTTCTTGGCTGAACTCAGATCAGTGCTCTGGTTCTGGACTGAACCCAGATCAGTGCTCTGGTTCTGGACTGAACTCAGATCAGTGCTCTGGTTCTACTTCACTACAGTACAGCGATGTCACGTCCTTTAGGAAAAGAGTCAAGTTAACTTATTTAAAAAAATCTCTGAAAAGGTGTCATACTTTTTGTTAATATTGTTTCTCAGGCGGAGAGATACAGACTGGTCTGTGAGATGTTGCACAGACAGGAATAGGATTCCATTTCATCACGATGATGCATCACAGTCAGTCTCTGGAGGGTTTTTGCCGATTGATTTGATGGATCTTTTGTTCCCATGGGTATGGCACAGAAATAACAAGTTCTACATTTCACATTTATATCTGACATTCTCTTTGTTCAGTGTGATGTGTGTATCTGTGTGCTGCTCCGTATTGTGTATTTCAGATTCTGCTTCCAACTCACAACTGCGTTTCCCAAGCGCTCTCCCCTTTTGCCTGAACTCCTCCTCTTTACTCCCCCATCATCCTACACTCAGAACCTGAGAGCCTTTTAAACCCACCGTCATGAGTAGCAGCATCTGAAGGAGCGGTCTTTGTTTGTCCCTGAAGCGTCGGTGGACCCATTATCGGTTGTCGGTCTTTGTTTTCCGATGGGAGCAACTAAATGGCCGGTGATGCCCCCATGGCTCTCTCCCTCCCTCTCTCTCGTCTGATGACAGAGAGGGGGGGGGGGGGTTGTTGTTGCAATTCACACTCAGCTACCAGGTCCCGTGTGGTGCCAGAGATAAGGTGGAAGCCATTTGTCAGCACGCCTCACAAAGACGCTCCTACGGGACCGCTGCGTCTGGGAGCGGTCGTGCTTTTTCTGTTCTGTATTCTTGTCAATGTTGAATAAAGCAGCTGCAGAGAAGAAGTGTGTTCTTAAAAGAAAAGTAAGAACAAAATGCACAGTTCAGCTGTTTACACAGTCAGTTTATATTTAAATGACTCAAAACTAACATCTATATATATATTTATTGTGAATGCCTGTATTATAGTACAATTGTAGTTATTTGCCTCGAGAATATGAATTATCGTATTCCAGTCACATCTAGGGAGCAGTAGATGTGTGCAGAAACATTGCTGTCAGGCAATGTTTGGAATAGTCATTCAATTTAAAACTGACATAATAAATTGAACTTTAAATACAGAGACAACTATTTCAAGATTCCTGCCCTGGCGTTTTCAGTGTGATTTGAATAATTTTGTATTATGATTTATATCGTATCCGAACCAACTTAACACCTTCATGTAAAAGATGCATAACACATTCACTCAACATGAATTCACCTATTGGTTAAGAGATTAGTTAATAGTTAATAACTGATAATACACACCTACCAACTGTATTTCCTGCCCTTGGCAGTAATTAGAAAGATGACTAAAGTCGGCTTGAAAATCAATAAAAGAAATGCAGTTTCTTATAAACATCCATTTGTTCAAAATATATGAATAGCAAACGTCTCACTGAAGTTGTTTGGATACAGATTGTTTGAGTCATCTGCCCTCAGTCTTCATTAACAGTCTGAGGAGCTGCAGCATCAAGATGTCTGACAGGGAAATCCAATCATAACCAGCGAGAAATAGGTGACACCCCATCCACACACATCCATCTTCATTCACCGCTCAGAATAGAGATAACAAACTTACATAGTGAACTAGAATTATGAATGGTAAAACTAAAATCGAACAATAAAAATCCATATTTATTACTGATTAGTTATTTAGCTGCAACTTCCGTTGTGATTTCCATCTACCGTGTCATTATTGTGTAAGTAGGGCTGTGGCATCTTGGTCAAGGATGCTGCAGGTAGATTGAGGACAATGGGGTTTGTACCCAAGACCTTTCAGCTCGGATCAAACCTCGGTTATCCCCCTTGAGGTAGGCTGGTTTGGATTGAATTTGCATATTCCACCAATATGCCACAGCCTGTTAAGAAGACTTGCTATTTAGACCAATTGACAATGGTCTCACCCAAGCACCCACTAAAATAGATAAATGAAGGACATACAAGTCATGGAAATAATGGTGAAACATCCCAGCAGGAGAACCACCAACAGGCTGATCTTACAGAAATGAACAGAGCGAGGAGAGAGAGTAACGTAGTATATTGAACACAGGGCCATTGGCCATCCATACACATGAAGAGGCAGATGCAGAGCGTCTTCCTACAGTGGCATTCCATGTTGACACGATGACTACTGAGGCTAAACAATAAATACAGGCTCAGCTTAGTTAAACACTTCATTGTACACCGTGTGTAAATAAACACTGAAACAAACGTCATATCTTTATTACCCCGCGTCACAGGGCACACACTCACACATGTTCAAGTATGCCTGAGGAACTAAACGGAGCAATTGGAAAAATAAAAAATTAGGGAATAAAAAGAGATAAAATGCATTTAAAAAATAAGTGAACTGGCATTGCATTTCACAAAAATTCATATGCTTATGATTTTGGAGCAATTCACTGTAAAGTGCTAACTGGTTTGATCTGAGGAAGAAAAGAAAAAAACATGTTCCTCATGTGAACTGATCACACACACATCACATCACCTTACACATGGAGGTACAGCAATCACCAGTTGTCGGGCAAGCGTTTACCAACCAGAAGACATGGACCACATTTCATGTATTAGTCCTTTAATAAGATAACTGCTTCCTTAAATTTTCCTTGTTAATTTAACAATGAAAATCTGGCCGACTGGCTTCCAGGACAATGCCGGTTACAAATGCTGGTGTTGTCGCTGTACAGCTCTCCTCTCTCCTCTGACCTACAGGCAACGGACCAACATCCAGTATATCAAACCTCAGGTCCAGCACGTCCCGTCCTGGCATGGATAGGGGGTCTTTGAACGAAGGGAAAGGGGGGGGGGGGGGGGGGGGGGGGTCTCCTCTCCTCCTCGTCCCCAGGGGGGGTGTGGTGAGCCGGCCTGACAGAGGCCCGGAGCAGGGCTCTGTCAGACCGATGCCTGCCTGCCTACAGGTCCTGAGTATCGCTGAGGCCTCCGGGCTGCTGCGGCCCGTTACTGGGGAGGCAATGAGTGTTCTTCTCTCGTTTAGCTTTTTCTTATATTTAAAAAATAAAATAGAAAATAAACAAATGAACAAAAAAAACGAGCGGACGGGATGACGTCGTTCATCTCCTACCTGCTCCCCCCCCCCCCCCCACCCTCCCCACACTTAAAATAAAAAAAAAAATCCACCTTTAAAGGGATTTCCCCCCCGTCCCACCCGAATTATAAAACACAAATAACCCCTAAGGAAAGTGAGCTGCAGAATGGCTTTACTCCTCACAGTCTGCGGGGGGCGCTTTGGCCCCTGGGAGCAGAGGTTCGATCGCTGGTCTTTTGGCCGTTCCGTCGTGTCTGCTGATTGGTCCTGCTGGCGGCGGCCGGGGGGGTTCTCTGGGCGGTGGGGGGGGCCGGGGGCCGGCGCCGTCCCCGGGGGCCCTTTGACTTGGCCCGCGCAGCCGCCGCCGCGCGACCCCTTCCGCCCCCCGCTGGTCACTTGCGGGAGTGCAGGGTGTCCTGAAACTTGGTGCTAGTGTAGCGCACGTGGAAGCCCTTCTTGTTGATGGTGTCATCCGAGCGGAACTTGATGACAATGGAGTCGCCTGCAGAGTAGATCTCCTCCGGGGGCTGGACACACACACGGGAGAGGAGGTGTGAACGGGCTGTGTGTCGTGTGTGTGTCGATGTGTGTGTGTGTGTTTGTGTGTGTGTGTGTGTCGATGTGTGCGGCGAAAAACAACCTCTTTAATCCAAAACTAATGACTTCTTACAGCGAGCCGCACCGAGAGCCCATTTACTGCTGTGCTCTATGATCCCCTCGACTGCAGGAGAATTGGGGATTAAAAGTGTTTTGGAATGCGCCCGCGTCAGAGTCGGGGCCCCTCTGCCAGTACAGGGCCCCCGGCCCCGGAGCCGCTCTCAGAAGCCACTTCGCTGGGGCTGGATGGCTGAACAACGAGTGACAAAGGAGCTGCGTTCACAAACGGTTAACAGCACGCCCGTTCAGCGACACGTTTCAATACGCTTGTTTGTTTGTTGTTTGTTTGTGCGAGGATCACATCTCCGCTAAACGTTTTCTATAAAACGCGAGTGAAAGAGGTTTTCCTCTGGGTTTACGAACACTGAATTCAAATCGAGATGCTGGATTGAATGGAATCTAAAAAAACTTTTTTGAATGACACTTTATTTCATCACTCTTTCTACATAAGAGCTATAATTGTTCCATTTAGAAACCTCAACAAAGAGGTCTTGATAATTGGCTTTTTGTAGCATACATCAAACTGAAATGGTGTCAGGTTATTCCGATCCGTCTTTAAAAAGACATCCTGCGGAGCCAGCTCCCTGGGGCGGCGGGAAAATACGTCGCCGGGGGCAACGCAGCACGGAGACGACATTTCAGCGGAGTCCCGCACTTATTATTAAGTGTGTCAATTAAATCAAGCTGTTCTGTGACCTGTGAGGAGGATGAAGCCTGGCCGATCTAGCTGGTTCTTCTCTGGCTGCGCCGCTCAGGTCTGATTCAACCTCTGTTGCAGCCTGAGGCCCCACTGCACTGACCACTGACAGGCTGTCAGAACGCAGGGAGCGCCGGCCGTTTGACGGAGCCGTCCTCCGCCTGCACTATTACCTCTGCCTGCACCCCCCTCACCAGCCAGCGAACTCAGCCTGCACCCCCCTCACCAGCCAGCGAACTCAGCCTGCACCCCCCTCACCGGCCAAAGACCTCCGCCTGTACCGCTGGCATTGGCAAGTGACCTAAGAGGAAAATCACCAAGCCTTAACATGTCCAGCTTTAACACGTCCAGCTTCAACTCACCCAGCATCAACTCACCCAGCATCAACCCAACCAGCATCAACTCAACCAGCATCAACTCATCCAGCTTAAACTCATCCAGCTTAAACTCATCCAGCTTAAACTCATCCAGCTTAAACTCATCCAGCTTAAACTCATCCAGTTTAAACTCATCCAGCTTAAACTCATCCAGTTTAAACTCATCCAGTTTAAACTCATCCAGCTTTAACTCATCCAGCTTTAACTCATCCAGCTTTAACTCATCCAGCTTTAACTCATCCAGCTTTAACTCATCCAGCTTCAACTCATCCAGCTTCAACTCATCCAGCTTTAACTCATCCAGCTTTAACCCGCTGATTAAAGACAGAGAGCCCAATGGAGGGAATATAAATACCAACCCCCCTGGAAGTTTAGGAAGGTCCTTTTAACGCCTTAACGGATCAAGGCTGAGGCTCAGCGAGGAGCAGCTCCTGTTTTTTACTGGTGTACGATACGGAGATACCTCCAATCAGACAACCAGGGATTTATCACAGCGGCTACCTCTTATCTGAGGTAAAAGAACGGATGCACGTCAGATAAGCACCGAAAACCACTTTTGACATTCATGTGTCCCGGCGATCAATATCACACCGAGTGTAGTGTACGCACCCATGAAGAAATGTTATATCTAGAGTCCTAGTGAACATTAGATCTGGCGTTACTAAATAAGGCACTTACTCCTGACACTTAAGCCTACCAGACGTCCTGGACGTTTAAAAATAAGAATAGTCGGGAGCATCAGTCCAGACTCGATCAATATCTTTTGGGAACATTTCCGAACGGGCTTCCAGCGGAGAGGGGGGCGGTGGTGTGTGTGTGTGTGTGTGTGTGTGTGTGTGTGTGTGTGTGTGTGTGTGTGTGTGTGTGTGTGTGTGTGTGTGTGTGTGTGTGTGTGTGTGTGTGTGTGTGTGTGTGTGTGTGTGTGTTGTGGTGTGTTTCCATGGCAACCAGGCCGACGGCTTACCCCTGAGCCGCAGTAGCGCCCGAGCCGCGGGGACTTGATGTCCCCGCCGTCAAACAGCTCCATGTAGTCGTAGCCGCAATCCGCCTCCTCCTCGATCTCGAAGGTCTGGAAGATCAGCTCAACGCCGTAGCCCTTCTCCGCCACCAGCACCCACTGGCAGTCCGACGCGCCAGGGTAGTTGTTGTCCCCGAACTGGGCGTGCGAGAAGAGGTCCTTGGTCTTCACCTCCGCCTTCAGACGCCCGCCGCACTCTGGAGGAGCAGGAGGAGGAAAACAGAGCTCACGTCCAGGAACACGCTCGCCTGGTGAACGACCCGCTTCAGAGAGGTGGCCGCGGTCGCAGCTCTCCGTCAGGACGGCTCGCGTTATTTTGGCTGGTTAACGGCGAGACATGCTCCGACTTAACGTCACCTCGCTGGGATAAACTGCCGCTTAATGTACGCACTTATGTACGTTGTACGTCCTTGCACTTAAAATAGTACATTGTGTAGCATCATAGTATCCTTAGCATCTTTGTTGTGTACAGGGAATGGGTTAACCTAGCGATTATTAGTGCTTGGCACTTGGTTCTATGAACATCGTTACTTTACAGACAGCAATATAGTGTTTCTCTTTCTTCGGACAAATGGACTTATTGTAAGTCGCTTTGGATAAAAGCATCCGTTAATGCCCGACATGTTAATGTAAAAGAAGGCTACAACTAAATAGAATCGGTTCCCAAGGGGCTGAGCGTTGAGCCTCAGCGTCTGCCTCCTCCCGGGCCTCGTACCTGCGGAGTGGGACGCCTCGAAGCCCTTCTTCTGCACAGAGTTGTCCGAGAAGAAGCGGATGAACAGCTTGTTGGCGCTGGAGGTGATGGGCAAGGGCTTCTTGGTGCCGCAGAAGCGACCCAGGCTGGGGGCCTTCCCGTCCCGGCCGTCGTACACCTCGATGTGGTCGTAGGCGCACTCCAGGTGGGCCTCCATGTCCATCTCGTTAAAGGCCTGACCAATCCCAGCCCAGAGAAAATAGCTCATTAAAGGCCTGATCAATCCCATCCCAGAGAAAACCGCTTGTTAAATGCTTGGCCAATCCCAGCCCAGGGAAAAACACTTGTTAAAGGCCTGACCGATCCCAGCCCAGAAAAAAGCTTGTTAAATGCCTGACCAATGCCATCCCAGAGAAACAGCTCGTTAAAGGCCTGACCAATCCCAGCCCAGAGAATACATCATTCAGAAAAGAATGATGTCAGGATTTGTTTTGTACAGAATATGATGACAGAAGCACATTATTCCCCAATTAGAATTTGGCCGCAACCACCAAAGAAGCAAGACAAGACAAGTAGGTACTACCAGAAGACATCAGATCATTAGAGCAGTAATTAGTTGAGGTTCCAGCTCCTGCAGTGATACACAAAACGAGACACGTTGGAGGAAGACGAACAAACAAAGGAGAAGGATTCTTCGGCCGTACGATTTTGATGCGGTGTCCCGGCGTGGCGGACAATGCCCAGGTGCAGGCCTTCTTGCTGGGGTATTTATCGGGCCAGTTGGGGCTGGTGATGGTGCCACTGGCGCTGTTCAAAACATGATCACATCCGGCTGCAGGACAACACACAGAGAGGCGGAGATTCAGAACATGGCAGGGCAATGATGGGGCTTTCTGTTTTTTTAACCACACCTGAGTTGGGAGTTCTCTAGCTCAACGGGCAAGGAGATGTTGTGATAAGATCCTCAGAGGCTGATCCTTAGTGTCCACACACAGTTAAAACCGTCCAATAGGGTGGTCCCAGCCTTGAACCCACCTTCTTTACAGTCGTGTTTGTTCTCGTGCAGCACAAAGCCGCTCCTGCACTGACAGCTGTAGCTGCCGAAGGTGTTGACACACTCGTGCTGACAGCCTCCGTTCTCCTTGGAGCACTCGTCCTTATCTGAGGAGCGAGAGAGGCAGGCACACACACACACACACACACACACACACACACACACACACACACACACACACACACACACACACACACACACACACACACACACACACACACACACACACACACACACACACACACACACACACACACACACACCAGCTTAGCAGGATATTTCTCAACTCACTGGAGACTCATCACACTGGAGCTCTGCAAGCGAGCGCAGGGTGCTGTGATTGACTGTCATCGTACTGTGGTCGTGTGGTGAGTGAGAGAGGAAGGCCAACCTGAGAAGAACTGCGCCTTGAAGCCCCTCTTGGACACGGTGTTGTCCGACTTGAACTCGATGCGCATGTTGTTGTACTGCGAGGTGATGGCCTCGGGCTTCTCCGCCCCGCAGAACTTCCCGTGCAGCCGGGAGTCGGCGGACAGGCCGCTCCGCACCTCTACGTAGTCGTACTTGCAGACCTGCGGCCGGATGGCGGTTGGGGGATGTTAGAGTGCGGCAGCGCACCGCCCTGAGGCGTTTCCCCTGGATCTTCACCCTCTGTCGATTAGCATGTACACGGCGGGAAAACCGGGGCCAGCGTGCACCCCAATATCCTCGAAAAGAGAGCCCAAGACTATGGAAGAGGGTTAGGGCCACATGTGAATATTTTTTTTCGAGTTCTGTGTTTAAAGTCAGAATTCTCAGAATAAAGACGGAATTCTGAGAGTAAAGTCAGAAGTCATTTTATTGTGACTTCGAAGTCAGAATTCTGAGATTAAAGTCAGAAAAATAATCACATGTGGCCCTGATCCTCTTCCGTAAAAGACCTAAAATCAATGAAAATAGAAATATGAACAGCAATACGCCTGTGTGGGAACACAGAACAAACCCACCCCAAGCCTATTCCTAATAAGACCAGCGCTCACATCATTGCCCTCCGTCTCGAAGACGTCAAAGAGCAGCGTGATTCGGTACTGCGTGGGCGCCACCAGCTGCCAGATGCAGTTCTTGTTGGGGGGGTACTCTCTGGGCCAGCCCGGGCTGGTGATGGAGCCGTTCAGCTTGGTGATGAAGCCGCCGCAGGCCGCTGGGGGGAGGGGAGGGGAGACGGGAGAGAGGGGAGAGAGGAGAAGACAGGAGAAGACAGGAGAGGAGGAGAGAGGAGAGAGGATGGAGGAGAGAGGAGGGGAGAGAGGAGACGGGAGGGAGGAGAGAGAGGAGACGGGAGGGAGGAAAGAGGAGACGGGAGGGAAGAGAGAGGAGACAGGAGGGAGGGGAGAGGAGAGAGAGAGGAGGGAGGAGAGAGAGGAGATGGGAGGGAAGAGAGAGGAGACAGGAGGGAGGGGAGAGGAGAGAGAGAGGAGACGGGAGGGAAGAGAGAGGAGACAGGTGGGAGGGGAGAGGAGAGAGAGAGGAGACGGGAGGGAAGAGAGAGGAGACAGGTGGGAGGGGAGAGGAGAGAGAGAGAGGAGACGGGAGGGAAGAGAGAGGAGACAGGTCGGAGGGGAGAGGAGAGAGAGGAAGGAGAAGAAGAGAGATTACTTGGGTTGCTAAATGGTCTAGGTCAAAACCATCTCTCTTAACCGTCTACTAGGGGTATTGAATAGAACTGGAGCAAAATGTAATACATATACCCGTAGTCTTATTGCTTTTGTTAAGCTCACAATGCTAAAGCTTTCAGTAGTTTGTCTTTTGTTTATCTTCCCTTTGACTCCCTGGGTGAGGTTTTTAGACTAACTCTATGCAGCAGTGCCCATACAACGGACGTTCCCAAAATAATTCTTAGGATTGAAAGACGCTGGAGATCCTTATTTTGTAACTGTTTCAGCCAGGTCAAGCTGGCCACATTGAGCCCAGGCAATATGTTAATCATATACTGTACTAGACCACCAGCTGTTTAGATTTAGCAGCCCCATCCTCCCTCTCCACACACACACACACACACACACACACACACACACACACACACACACACACACACACACACACACACACACACACACACACACACACACACACACACACACACACACACACACACCTTCTCTGGGTTGATTGCATTCTCACATTAATTTGTTAATGTGTATTTTTCATATCAAATTAATGTGTCACAACTTAAAATGTCCTGTGTAGTGTAGGGAAGTGAAGTCTGTGTTCATCTAGGGGCAGACTTTTTATGATTTTACCAAACACACTAAACAAAGGAAGAAACACAAATACATTCCTTAGGTTTAAGTATATACACACACAAAATAAATAGGGTGCTTACTCTAAGTATTTTAGGCTCAGTTTTAAAGGGTGTTTTGTGAGCTGTATCCAACGATACCTCAACTGAAAACCTAATAAAATCACATTTGCAGGTGTGAAGGTAAATACTTAAAATTGTTCCTCAGAATAGTGCAACAGTGCAGTAAAGCTTTAAAGTCCCCTCACATGACACAAGCACAAAGGAAACCTGTAGCTAATCACAGCCCTCCAGTAAAGGGTATTCACCACGTAGCACCGCAGTTACAGAGCAGCGACTGTAAAAAGGCGAGAGCAACCATTGCTCCTAGTAAAGACACACAGGAATCTGCCCCCGTCTCCTCTCTGGAGGTCTTCAGTAGCAGCAGGGCTGGGCTGTGTAAACGAGCCAGCCAGGAGGAGAAAGGAGGCGCAGGCCCTCCGTTCTTTCTCTGCACTCACCCTCACAGCTGCGCTTGTCTGCGGCCAGCTCGTAGCCGGGGTCGCAGGCGCACTTGTAGCTGCCCAGCGTGTTGACACAGCGTTGCTCGCAGCGACCGTTGTCAGGCTTGGAACACTCGTCCATCTCTGGAACGGAGAGCAGGGCAGGTTAGGACCGTACAGGACAGTGTGTGTGTGTGCGTGCGCGTGTGCGTGCGCGTGTGTGTGCACGTTCGCAGAAGTAAAGGTCGGGAACATGTCACTGACCTAAACAAATATATTGATACCCCCTTAAGTCCGTCGTCCCCCCCGCCCCCCCTAAAAAGGTTCACCACCTGTGACCTCTGACCTTTGAAAAAGTTGGCGGCAAAGCCGGCCTTGTTGACGGAGCCGTCGGACACAAACTTCATCCACAGCTGGTTGGAGCTGGTCTTGATGTCGTCGGGTTTATCGTAGCCACAGAAGCGTCCCAGGAGGGGGCTGCTCTCCGTGAGCCCGTCACGCACCTCCAGGTAGTCGTAGGCGCAGCTGTCGTGGCGTTCGATCTACCAGGTGGAAAGGAGCAAGCGGATTCACGGTGTCCGTACTGATCTCAACGGGCCGGCAGAGGGAACGGACTTCAGTGGTGGCATTGAGCAGAGCAGGATTCAGTCAGCAGGATTCGCGGTGGACGCATTTGGCACCGTGTTTGTATCGAGTTCAACTAGTCTGCAGGTTAACCGAGCAATAAATTCGGTGCTTCTAAAGCGATAGAATGAAAAATAGCCCTATTGTGTTTAATGGCACTCTTAACTCACTGACTATTTCAGTGGCTATCCAAGGACAAATGTATGTCTTCTTGGAGTGGAGCATCCGTCCCCGGTGACTCTTACAACCACCGATGTTAGAACGTGTGGGCGTCGCACTACTTGGCGCTTTACCTCAAAGGACTGGAAGGTGAGGCCCACGTGGAAGCCCGAGGCCACCGAGATCTTCCACACGCACACTTTGTTGGGCCGGTAGTCGTCGGGGTAGTTGGGAGACTGGATCTGCCCGTTGTCCTTCCGCACCTCTCCGCCACAGATCGCTACGCGTCAGGGAGGAGGGAGAGGAGTTCAAACGCTGGTGGGATGCGGGCAGCACACACACACACCCCCCCGTGTCCTTCAGGGCGGCATGGGGCTGACGTGGCCGTGCTTACGCCACACAGATTATCTACGTTGACCTCAGCGCACCAGATGATGCTGTTCACATCATCAAACACACATGCACGCATTTTCTCTCTCTCTCTCCCACCTCCCCCCCCCCCCCCCCCACCAGTGCTCATTCTGGTCTGGAGACGGTAAGGGCCGTGAGCCGGCAGTGATTAATACAGAGAACAAGAGACGCATCAGCAGCCAAAGAGCCTCATGTGCTGATCATCTCTCTAGAGAAGCTCTTCTAGGGGGGGGGGTCATATCGCTGGATGGGTCTAGGGGTGAGGGGGGTCACTGAGGGGGGGTCTAGGGGTCAGGGAGTGAGTGACAGAGGAGGGAGATGGGTCTAGAGGAGAGGGGGGTAACTGAGGGGGGAGATGGGTCTAGAGGTGAGGGGGGGTAACTGAGGGGGGGGTCTAGGGGTGAGGGGGGTAACTGAGGGGGGGGTCTAGGGGTTAGGGGGTGAGTCACAGAGGAGGGGGGAGGGGAGATGGGTCTAGGGGTGAGGGGGGTAACTGAGGGGGGGGGTCTAGGGGTTAGGGGGTGAGTCATAGAGCAGGGGGGAGGGGAGATGGGTCTAAGAGTGAGTCAAAGTGGGGGGGATGGGGAGATGGGTCTAAGGGTGAGTCAAAGTGGGGGGGATGGGTCTAGGGGTGAGGGGGGGTAAACAGAGGGGTAGCAGTGGGTCTACTGCTCACCTTCGTACACGGCGGAGAAGCCCTTCCCCACCCAGTTGCTGCTGGTGCGGAACTCGATCCACAGCCGGCTGTCGGTGGAGACGATGGTGTCAGGCAGCTTGTCTCCACAGAATCGACCTGGTGGACACACACACACACACACACACACACACACACACACACACACACACACACACACACACACACACACACACACACACACACACACACACACACACACACACACACACACACACACACACACCAGGTATGGCTCCAGTAATTCGCGGCGTATTCGTGGCATTCTCACATGGGTTCACGATGAGTCAGATGGGAATGATAGAGGACTGCAACATCTTGAACTCCTTAAGACTTTCTGCTGCACACTATTGTCGGTGGACAATAGTGCCGTGTTCAACTTGGAAAAACCGTTGGTTCGACAGACACACACACACACACACAACCTATATTTAAATTTGCTCCAATTCATTAAGCTATAACAATACACACATCAGTCCTGTATCCGGCTGTTTTTCAACGGCTGAATGTTGGGCGGCAGCGACTACAGAGGACTGCAGAAACAATGGAGGCGTCTCGCAGCTCTGAAATACTTGGCAGTAAAACTCTAGAGCTGGAGCCCCCAGATGCTGGACACGTGTTCCTCATGAGAACGGCTTGAGGATCTGTTCCACTTATCCTACAGGCTGCAGAGGCTTGTTAACCCACAGCCATGGAGTGTGTAAAGCAATCTGCCCTGTAAAGCAATCAGCCGGGGTAAAGAAGACGTCCTACACATGTACATGCTGACCTTTGAGCGGGGCCTTCCTCCAGTAGCCATCCCTGATCTCCACGTGGTCGTACCAACACAGGTGGCTCCTGTACAGGTCCATGGACGTGAAGTTCACAATGATCTTCAAAACCAAGAGAACATGATCACACACACACACACACACACACACACACACACACACACACACACACACACACACACACACACACACACACACACACACACACACACACACACACACACACACACACACACACACACACACACACACACACACACACACGTCAATACTACTGCTTATATACTAATACCACTACTACATTTTAAAATACCACACCTTCAGTCATTATCAGCATTATATGTTTGGAAGCAGCGCTGAACCACCAGCTGAGAGCGGGCTCCAGGCAGGGGGCTCTGTGAGCAGGGGGCCCGTGGCTCTGTGAGCGGGCTCTAGGTGGGGGGCCTCTGGCCCTGTGAGGGGCCACACGGACGTACCTTCTCCCCCGGCGTGACCGAGATCCTCCAGACGCAGTGCATGTAGGCCGAGTAGCCGTTGGGATAGCCAGGAGACGAGAAGTTCCCACTGCTCTCCTGGAGGCTGTCCCCGCATCCTGACACACACACACACACACACACACACACACACACACACACACACACACACACACACACACACACACACACACACACACACACACACACACACACACACACACACACACACACACACACACACAGAGAGAGAGAATAACGTCATGGGTAGGCAAACTAATTGATTAGTTTCCCCTTCAACAACACCTGAGCCGCCAGGGCCAGCTGCGCAGACAAACAACCACCGTAGCGAATCCCTCCCCTACCCAGGGCTACAGGCCAGCTACACTCGGATATGAAGGGTAGCAGCAGAAACGTGTTCTAAAGAAGGTCCACGTGCCGCCTGTTACCCCCCTCCATCACCAGCCAGCACCCCAACCCTCCTTCACCAGCATCCCCACCATCACCCGCCCCCCGTCCTCCACCACCTGCTGCACCAGTCCTCTCCTCCAGGTGATCACCACACCGAGAGAAAGGACACTGTGTGGTGTTCTGCCGCCGGGCGTCTTCTAAATTAAGCCCCTGGAAGTCTATTAATACCCAGACCTGTGGGGGAGCAGATACATTATGTACATGATGCGGCGTGAGAGAACATGCTGCACCGAGCCTCTCCCTCCTCACACCGCCTCAAGGACGGGGGATCGATGGTCAGGGGTAAGAATAAAACAGGAAGAGCGATGGAGAAACCGTAGACATTTTCCGGCTGGTACTGTGCACCGTTTTGGCCTCCAGGATTTCCTTCCACTTCCAGGATCTGGACTAGTTTAAATGTGTGTGAGGATGTTGAGCGCTTGGAGCTCCATTCAGACTCCTTTCATAGAGTGTCTGGAGACTGGATGAGCCCTTCAGTGGGCATGGAGAGAGTGGTTACCTACACGTCTACCGCTGGAGTTCACAGCTCTGTGACATTAACAGTTTAGAGCCGTTCTGTTTGGGTCTACCACGCTTTAGTCTAAAACGTATGAAGCTGTGGAGAAACTGTCTGAAAGCGCTCTTCCAGAGTGGTCGTTTTCTGTCTGGCTCGTTCCAGCCAGTCTGCGTGGGTTGTGGCGACGCCCCTCACACTTGCTCCTCTGTGAACCACTGTGCGTGCGTTTTCTAAGCCCTTGACTTCTATTTGGTTGCCTCCTATAAATATTTTTCTCATCTCATGGGCGGAAATTCCACTGCTAAAACGGGCAGGCTTTACCTACCCGTTAAATGGTAATTGTTACTGAAGGGTATCGTTGGTTTACCGATCCCCTTACTTTATACACCCCACGGGGAGGGCATGAAAAGGACTGGGAGACATCCATGCATTACCTTCCACTGCCCAACCACAAACACATGTGGAGACTCAACGTAGCCATCGCAAAACTGGCACATGCATACACACGCACAAAATATTCGCAACATCATCTGCTCTGCGTCTTCCCACACTGTGCTGAACTCTGTGCTCTCTATCACACGGGCATATATTTATACCGTCCCATGGATGACATCCCAATTATGGTTCAAGCCGACCACTTCTTTACAGAAGTACTGAAATAGGCCGATGACCGGCCTCATTTCTTCGCTGCGAAGTTCCCGTGACGTAGAGCCGAAAGCTGAGCTCTCCTCACCGAAACCCTACATTTAACTTTCCTAAACATCTGATTCATCCGACAGAAGCGACTGACTGGAGGTTTGTGAACTTTACGTCTTCCACACTTGCATGCTGCATAGGCTACAAACTTCCTCCTGGTCTCTTCTCCAGCACATAGCAGGACGGAGACGGGGACCTGAGGCTGGGACGTTTACACTGAGGAAAGTAGGGGTTTGCTTCCCATAAACCTTTCTTGAGTCACTTGTTCTCGTTGAGCAGCTGTTGGTTCGCTGTTCTCCCAGTGATCACCAACTTCCTGTCCCTGGGTGCTGTTTACACTCCTCTGGGTTTCGACGCCTAGGAAACCGTAGCCAAGGGGCCAGGCCACTGTGGATGCGTGGCTATTTCTACCCAATGTAAACTAAATCTTGGAACTGCCAGGATGTATTCTCCCTCTCACTTTCTCTCCCCCCCTGTTTATGACACTGTCGCCATCTGTCTATGTATCGACTCCCGCTCTCTTTGTCTCTCTGTCCCCTTGACAAAAGGGACGTGTATATTGCGGCGACATGAAGATGCAACAAACACAGATATGTTTACAGACATGATGGAGTCTTACGGGAGCACTTGTAGAGTTTGCGCGCTTGTGTAATGTCCCCTTTGCTCAGCCGTGTCCTCTGGCCAATGGGAGGGCGCACGCCGTTGACGTCATAGCGGGGGAGGATGGTGTCCAGGAAGATCCCCCTGAGAGTGGACAGACGAGTTGCGTCAATGAGAAAAATAAAGGATCATCAATAAGGACACTCAAATATAAACACATTACTTGGACATAATTCACACGACCGGCAAGGAACAAGCCCTTATGGACAATATGGTCAATAATGGAGAAGGTATATATATATATATATATATATATATATATATATATATATATATATAGATATAGATATAGATATATACGCCGCCGTCAGCAGATTCAGCCACGAGTAGACATGAAAGTATTGGAGCATGAAGATGCGGAATGCTATGAACATCTGGCTGTCTGCCATCGGACGATTGACCCGACAGGGCTTCCACATGGACCCCTGCTGTTATTAAGACTGGATCAGCGTTTCAGAACTCGCACTGGGATGAAGAGTTGTCCGTTTGGAACAATCACTATTGCATCACATTGAAGCACGGACGCAGCTGCCACGACGCACGTTCTTTCAGCATTAGCCAAAGGATGTCTGCCGTAACACAAACTACTTCAATCCTGGGTTCCTGGATTAAATCAGACACGCCGTGTTCTTCTTCAAGATAAACACCACCAGGCTCCTTCAGATCCTAAGGGTTGTTATGTTGTGTAATTTTCCTCAGAGCCAGCGGCTTTACTCAACGTTAAGTTTGTGTGAACCTCAACATGCTATTGGGTAACCCGGTATGTCCCTTAAACTCTGTTATATAGTTAATTAATATCAACCATTAAATGCTAAATAATTGTTCTTTAAAACTATTTTCCTTTTACCCACATGGGTAAAATGAAATGGTTGGCCAACAAGTCGTAAGTCCTGGATAACTGATACAACATCATGGGTCTTTTTATGAGCAAAGGTCAATGTTTGCGAGCCGTCATATATGGTGACAGTAATGAATACGTTGGTTAGCACTTGTTTAATTATCGGGCCAAATCGACAGCTAGGCAATGCAGGCTATTTATGTGAAGACGTTACTGAATGTGGACTATGATAAGGACAACTGGGAGTCCTACAATCAATTGGAAGCAATCTCAGAACAGACCCAAAACGAGGGGCAGGAGAGAGCGCTTGAGACAAGTACACTTGACACTGTGTAGCTAGATGATCATCTCCTCTCTCCTTCTCCAGCATTGGTCCAGTCCACTGGGTGTTCCCATGGCGACACGGCCATCAACACCAGATATGTTCAAACATCTATAGAAAATGGTTTATACCGTGTCTGTGTTTTTCCGCCCAACTGCCCGGCTGTCTGTCCGACAGCCTGTTCTTCTGTCCGTCTGTCTAGCAGTTAGTCTGTCTTTTGGTCGGGCCGTGTGTCTCAAGTTGGTCCTACAGTGTGCAGTCCATCTATGGGTCCCTCTGTCTAGCAGTCAGTCTGTCTGTCTAGAGTCAGTCAATTAGTTGGCCCACTGTGTGCGGTCCGTCTGTGGGTCTGTCTGTGGGTCAGTCTGTCTAGGGTGGGTCCGTATGTTTGCCTGCAGCAGCTAGAGGAATGGAGTTGGTGCAGCGAGCCACTCCAACCAGTGTCAGGGCTGACAAAGGGGCACTAGCAGGTCTTATTTGAGTTGGCTCCGCTCCATGTGCTAGCCATGAAAAACGTCTCCGGAGCAGCGAGGGGGGAGGCGGGGGTCGGGAGTGAATCTCCAGGTCGAGGCAACACACCCCAGACCAAAAAACAAGAGGATTGAGCCTTTCACCCAGGGAGACACCTCGGAGCATGAGGACACGCCGTGAAATCCTCCCAACAGCGGCCCCCCGAGCGAGGGCCCTCGGTTCCCACGGTGATTTACAGTACAAACCCTGAACAAACACGCCTCTCAATACAGGCTGGACAAAAGGGAGGAGATGAGCACAGGTAGATCAGCCAATCAGCTTCCCAGGAAAAGAAAACGCCAGCGTTCCTTCCCTTGGAATGACCTGAGAACAGCTAACAGGACCCTCCTTGTCTGGGTGATGCAGGGCCGCTTCATAGTAACGCCCACAGCCCTCTTATGTCTAAGGGGTATTTTGATCAGGGGGTGGATGTCTGTTTTGGGTGGGAGCGGGGTTGCAAGCTAAATTCCTGCAAGTCAGATGGCAACAGCAAGCAATAGATAACCCACTATAAACTACTGGGCCTTCCATGGCATGCAAAGCTATGAGGCTAAAGGACAGTCAACTGTCGTGAAAAAAACAGTCAGTTTTGGCCCAGCTATGGCTCTACACTGAATGTCACAGGGTAGATAAACAACTAGAAACACCACTGTTCGTGGAGTGCAGCTCACCTACATCTGCTGGACACCTAGTGCTGCCCAGGCTCCTCTGTATTCCGCAGCAAAAAGGTGAATAATAAAGAATTTCATAATTCACTTCCATCCTGTGTGAGGCACATTCTTGGCGGGCGATGTGGATGCGCAGGGCCAGACAGGCATCTCGGCCCGTTGGCCTTTTCCCAAACACAGGCGCCTCCAACACAAAGATGCTTCTCCTTCCCTCTCCAATATCTTTCTTTTCTTCCTCCCTCCGGTTCCCATAATCGGGCTTCCACGAGCGCAAGGCGGGTGAGCGGCCCATAAGTTGAGAGAGTAAGCGAGAACAGGAAAGAGAGAGCAGGAGAGAGCGAGCATGAGGGCGAGAGACAGAGAGCGAGAGACGAGGGAATACAAAGTTGAGGGCCAACATAGTGCATGAAAATCCAAAGGAAGAGTACACAGCTGCTTCTCATATGAGCATGATATAGGAACCATCAAGCTCCAAGTTTACTGCCACTTAGAACATTACACTATGGCCTACTTCAGAGGGTCTGTCACAAAGGTTTACCGGGGAAGGGAGATGAGGCGTCGGGCCAGAAGGGCTGCATTAGCATTGTTTGGAGGAGAAAATGCTTTACAGTGGAGGCCTCCCTCGAACCAACCTTCAGAACACATTGTTGTCAGTAAGACGACTCCTTCTTTGACATCCTTTGTCCAAATACCTCTCTACTTTATGGTAGACCTCCTGGCGAAGTTATGGAGCCAGGCTGCTGTGATCTGGACGCCTAATGCAATTACAATGAGAGTCAACTCCCTGCAAGAGCTCCATGCTCGCTCTGCCTCGAACCAGCTGTAGGCAGACACTTCTAATGTGCGCGAGAAGAGCACTTGCAAAGAAGGGAGTGACAGGCCCTCAGATCCGTCATGTTGGTGCACACGGCCCAGGTCTTCAGCCTGGCACAGAGATGTCAAGGATGCATTCGATGATGAAAGCAGGTCATCTGGAACACCAAGGCGTGTTTTCGTTCTCGTTATTTTCTCACAGACTTGTCTTTTTTTCTTTTAAGGAGGACATCAACTTTAATTTGGCATGACAACCACTTTAATTTGGCATGACAACCATATCTACCAGCAATTCACAAGAATCCGTGCCTGGTAGATATTGCCAAATCATTGCCTTGGGATTTATTTTTCTGTACATAAAAAGCAAAAGGCACGAGGACTCAATGGACTGGGTTCTGTCTGGCCACAAAAAAGTTATTGACGGACTGAACAAAGTCTAAAGAACAAACTCTGACACACATTTGGCTGTGTTGTTGTGCAGGCTGTAAAGGTTAAAGAAGGGAAAGAGCTTTGAAGTCAAATGTGAGGAGAAACAACATGATATCTTTCATCTCATCTTGATGCCATGCTAATTAATGGCTAACCTACTTTGTCCTTGTCGCCAGATGAGATGTTCTGAAAGATCGGGAATATTAAAGCCCCAGCAGAATTATAAGAGCTTGCAGAAAAAGTATTTGAGAAAGAAGAAATACAAAAAATAGTTTTAACACGTCTTGAAAAGGCGTCCCGAGAATCAAAGCGGTTCTGCGCGGGTCCACAGGCTCGTAACGAGGCAGCTCACCGCAGGAGGCCTCCAGGTTTACAAGGAGCTCCAGCACGCTAAGAGAACGGCGGAGAGTGGAGGCCTCTGGGGGATCGGGCGAAAGCCCCCGCTGCTGGGGGAGCCAGACCGCAGGGACCACGGCGCTAGGTTAGCGGGGCGACGGCGGCGTGACGCTAATGCTGCCGCTGCTGATGCTACAGTTCAGGAACAGCGGGACTGAGGGGGTCCTAATAGGGACAAGCTGCTGGTGGAGCCAAGCGTGTTTTAGGGCGTTCACACTTTTTAAAGTGTTTCAACACGGCCCCTCTGGCTGCAGCTTGGCCCAACAACCCACACCTCTTTCACGCGAGTACAATATCCTCAGTCATTGATAGACAAGATCATTTTGTGTTTCTTCATTCTGCCTCGTTCATCGTTGGAGCCTTTCATCATCATTAGTTTTGCCTTGAAGCCACAGTAACTACTATTAGAAGGGATTTGTTATCAATATTTAAAAAACTATGAATAGGTAATAGTTTGATGTGTAATGTTTAAACCAAGTAACAAAGGTTGAAAAACATCCATCAGAAAGAGAAAAAAGCCAAAATAAAGAAAAGGGAGAACTATGATGTTTTCATGGAAACCCTCTGAGGAGAATGTTGATGCAGAGGAGATGTAATCTAGTGCAGAGTCAGCACAAGAACATAAACACCTCAGCCAAGATGCTAAATTAACAGAAATGCAATGCTTTTTACAAAAGGTCCCTGAATGCACAATCCAAACATTCTAAAAAGGAATAGGGAAGCTTCATATTTCCTTCTTCAAGCCCCCTAGGGCATCAGGTTCAGCTTTTCTGTGATTCTGCTCGAGGGAGCAGCAATAAAATCCCGTCCAAGATATCAGACACGTATCGTGAGCTGCTGTCATACCTCCAAAAGCATTCTAGCGTTATTCTCGTTTCTTTCAAGAAGTTAAGAGAACCGTAACCAAAATAAATGAGAGAAACGAAGGATAGAGAGAACAAAACATTAACAGACAGGCAGCTGTTTCTAAAATAAAACATCTTCAAGCCATTGGTGTCAGACCGATCCAGAAGCTTGCTGTGTTTAGATGAGCCAAATAAATTGCGGTGCACCTCTAAATGCCATCGATGACAAAAGAAACCGTGCCAGATGCGAAGATATTCCTGCAGCCCGAGGCGCTGGCACAAACCATGAAAGCAATGGAGGTCACCGACGCTGTGATTTACAACTCGGGCGAGATTCTACTCAACGACAAAGCCTACGACACCTGGCTTGGTTATGGACATAGAAAGGCCTGATGAAACGATGGGTCCGAGCCTAGAAAGAGGACAGACCTGGGCTGAGGGGAAAGTAACGGACGGTCCACACCAGGCTAAAGGGACCGGGCAGGAGCAGAGGAAGACAAACCACGGCTGTGGGAGAAGTGCCTTGCACTGCTTTACCTGGAGAAGGTGTTCCTTGCGTAGTGCATGATGCTGTCGAAGTCGTACACCTCACCCAGCGAGTCCACCTCGCCTGGCTCCATCTTCAGGAAGTTGTACTCTTGTCCTGCAGCGCGCAAGGGGAAACATATGGAACTATGAATGTAAGCTACGGATGACGAAATAGCTGTGTTAGGCTAAGGGTGTTGAACATATAGCAACATGCATGAGATTAATTGTATTAATTAAAAATAAATATACATGTGTAGCATGTACCACTAACCCGTCTTTAATTTATTTATATCCATCTATCTATCCATCTATCTATCTATGAAAAACGGGTTAGTGGTACATGCTACACATATATATTTGTTAGCTTAGTCCTGTGTCTTTGTCTTATAGGCAGGTAGCTAGGTAGGTAGGGAGCTAGGTAGGTAGGTTGGGAACTAGGTAGGTAGGTATGGACCTAGGGAGCTAGGTAGGTAGGGAGCTAGGTAGGTAGGGACCTAGGTAAGTAGGTAGGTAGGGAGCTAGGTAGGTAGGGACCTAGGTAAGTAGGTAGGTAGGTAGGTAGGTAGGGAGCTAAGTAGGTAGGGAGGTAGGTAGGTAGGTAGGTAGGTAGGTAGGTAGGTAGGTAGGTAGGTAGGTAGGTAGGTAGGTAGGGAGCTAAGTAGGGAGCTAAGTAGGTAGGTAGGTAGGTAGGTAGGTAGGTAGCCAGGACACGGGTCTTACCTGGCTGAATGTTGTCCCTGATGATGCTGACGTGTTCGTCCCGGTCCGGTCTGGTGTGCTCGTGCCAGAAGCCGATCACATGGCCCAACTCGTGCACCACGATACCGAACTTGTCACAGTTTTTGCCAATAGAAATGGCCTGGGGTCCCCCACCCCTGCGGCCCACATAGGAGCAGCATCTAAACAAACACACACACACACACAGTTTGTTTTCCAACACCGAGCCGAACAGTGGAATAGTAAGCAAGAGGGAAATCCACACAGGAATGACAAACATTGGAATTGGGAACGGGGCGGACGGACATGGGAATTCCAAGCTTGCCAATTTGATATAATTCCTAAAGCAAACTCCAGGTTCACGTTAAGGGGGATCGTTATGGAAAAGGTTGCTCGCCCCTGACAGCCTCTGTAGTGTTTCAGCAGTGACAGCCTCTCCAGCCAGACGTACAGGAGAGAGACTCATTCACGTGTGTGCCAGCCCGGATGCAACAGAGCGCAGCGGTGGAGGCTGACTGGCCTGGACTCAGGCGGACATGAAAGGTTTAGCGCACACGCACACACACACACACACACACGCACACAAATTACGGTGGGCCCAGCCAGCCTCTCCGGAGACACGCCTTGAACTTTGCACAGGACAGATGGGGCTACTGCTGAACACGCAGGCCAGCCAGCCAGCCAGCCAGCCAGCCAGCCAGCCAGCCAGCCCACCGCTAACCGCCGCTGCACGTACGGAGAATGTCATCCCTGTTCCTCCCCAGGCCCGTCACCGGAGCTAAATATGGCCGCCGGCTAATTCGGTTGGAGTAAAGTTGCATCCGCTTGCCGGTTGTACATGGGTCATGCTATCAAGATTTAAGTTCATGGTTTTTTCTTATGGTATTCAAAGAATACAGTACATCTGGATTTGTCAATGGGAATAACATGTCTGGAAAGACGTTTATGCGCCGCATACGCTGCTTGCTGGGGCATAGTTTGTGATAAAATAAAACTATGTGTATCAACTGTATATAACTATGGATAACAAAAAGTACTGATTTAGCCAAAAGCTTTTCAGCTTATTTTGTCGTGTTATCCCAACCATGATATCAATAATCGCGTGCACAGCACTCCTGCTAAGGGGCAGAGGAAGTGAGGAATATTTCACCTCACTGAAAAGGGATTTTGGAATTTAAAACTCACAATAGTCGCTTAGCAACAAGAACCCTGAAAGACCAGCGCCTTTCTCCAGGGGGGGCCGTCAGGCCCCACGAGGCCCAGAAAGGCGTCGTCTAATTAGTGGACCGACTTGTCAAGCAGAAAACTATTGCTGAGGTGCACCCTGTGGAAAGGCTTAGTGTGCACTCCTCTGGGTGCCATTATGTTCCACTAAGTATTACACAAACTGTTTGCCTGAGACACGCTGCCACGGCGGAGCAGGAAGCACGCTCTGCCCATGAATGGGCTTCTGTCTCTGCGCCCGGCAGGGGGTCCCGGAACAACCACGGACACACGGACCGCCTCGCGGACACAAAGTAGCGGATGAGGCTGCCAGGCACTTGGTGGGAGATGGGGTGGGAGAGGGGTTGAGGGGGGGGGGGGGGGAGGCTGTTCAGGTGGTTGATCAGCACGAGGTGAGTGAGAGGTGGGAGAGGGGGGCCAGGGGAGGGAGGCGGTTAAGGTGGGGGATCAACGCAATGAGGTCTGGTGGTCACTCACCCGCATGGCCGGTAGGTGAACACGATGTAGCTCTCCTCCTGCGTCCGCTCGATGAAGGTCACGCAGGTGTGCTTCTCCCAGTGGCGCATCGCCTGGCGGAAGATGGCCCGCTGGCTGCCTGGAAGGGACGACACACACCACCGCGGGTCAACGACACACAGACCCAGACACACACAGAAGGACCACCACATTGCCAATTACCAATGTTGGACTGACTGCTCATGGGGAGAAACATGTTGTATCATTGCTCCACACAATTGTGTTACTCTGAGTGTGTGTGACTCTGCCGTTGCTCAGCGAGTGTGTTGCGGCGTGCAGAGCACTGCTCACCACTGAAGTTTCCACTGATGACGTAGGGGATGACGCCCTCCGGCCACACCCGCTCCGGGCGGGACGTGGCCGCCCGCTTCGACCGGTGAGCCCCTTGTCTGTTCCGGTTAGTCAGAGAGTCTGGAATCCACAGCAGACAGGAAAACGTGTTCATGTTCAATTAAGATGCTGAGAGGATGTCAGAACTACCAAAGTCTGTCAGCACGTACGTTCTATTTTTTTTTACCCCCCCCCCCCTCCCTTTCACAACTGTGAATCAGATGACACACACACACACACACACACACACACACACACACACACACACACACACACACACACACACACACACACACACACACACACACACACACACACACACACACACACACACACACACACACACACACACACACACGTCCTGATCAGCTCAAAGTTATTTGCCAGCTGTTGCCAGCAATGAAGACTCTGTTCTCCTTCTGCTCCAATCCTTCAGCCTTCATTTATTGGCATTCCTAGTGAGGGATTTAATTTTTTGATGGAATTAGTGGCCCATCAGTGACATGACACTGGCTAGAGTATGAAGCGTACGCGTTCATTCTCTTATCTTCGTTGAATGAGAAGAACTCCTTCAACCAAAAGTGAAACATACTGTTACTTATTAGGGTTGAGATGATTAAACATGGCATGCTAGATAACCATCCAGGAGCATTCACTATACAAACATAGTCAATGTGGTTGTGATATTAATCTGCCTCTGACAAGTGTACCGCAAACGACCTTCCTGAGTCATATCTAATGGCGCATTTCCACTGCAGGGTGCGGAACGGATCGGATCGCAAAGGTGCGGGTCGGATCGCGTTTCCACCGCCAAAAGTGGGCGTGACCCGGACTTTGCCGTACCCGTTCCGACCCCATTCTAGGGACTCCTCCGTTGCGGTACCCAAAACGAGACCAGACGCCTGAAAGGGTACCCTGGAATTCTAGCTACACCCCCCCTCCGTTGATTGGTCGACAGAATCGTCACTTCCGGGTGACGCGGGGATAAAAACAAACAAACAGTAGCCTCGAGGTATTATTCTTTACAATTAACATGTCGCGTAAAAAGCTTGCTTGGGCGAACAAGGAGGTGAAGACGTTCGTCTGCATTCTTGCGGAGGAAGACGTTGTTTACGATGTTTACGTAGCTGCCGCGGCGATTGACATCCGGCCTACCACCAAGGGTACTGTCGGCAGTGGAAACGCGACCTCGGAACTGAGCTGGGCTATACTGCCCCCTCCCTACCGCCCCTTTGCGATCCGATCCGTTCCGCACCCTGCAGTGGAAACGCGGCATTACTGGAAAACAGTGAAGATTCCCCGGCAATGGCTTCCAAGTATTCAAAACTGAGGGGAACATACATCGATATCTAGCTTACGTCCTTGTTTATCTCCAGTCCTTTATTTATGTGATAACCGATGCTAGCCCTGTCCCACCACCAAAAGAGGACAATTGATTTGTTATTGTTGTTATTGACTGTTTATTCTTCAAAATGCTTCGTTTTCCCCCCCGAAGAGTTTTGTTTATTGTTGTGGTGTTTTGAAACCCAGAGGCTGGTCACCTGTGTTGTTGAAGGTCTGGACGGTTCTCTGGGCCACGTCTATGATGCGGTCCACCTTGAACATCCGCATGTCCTCCTCGTCCAGGGCGATGTCCCCCCAGAAGGCCACTGGAGGAGAGAGGGAGGCAGCACGCGTCAGCTTAATGGAGGCGGCACGCGGCGCGGCCGGCCTGCAGCCAGCTGCACGGCGTCTACTGGCCTGCAGGCCGTTCCTTTCTCCCAGGATGAGAGGGCTATCCTAAACGCTGTTCAAAGCACTTGTTAGGGGCCCTGAAGTTTGTAGGCGCGCGCACACGCACGCACACGCACACACACACACACACACACACACACACTTCTAAAGAGAGTCCACAAATTGGGATTGGGGTAAACTATATTGAATTAAAGGATATATTACATAAAAAATGTCAATCCACTAAAATAAATCCATATGTTCGTGCAGTAATGGGGCCATTAGGTCTTTCAGATGGAGGCACGCCGTCTCAAAAGTGCATACAAGGCATGCTAAACAACTTTTTAATAAGGCAAAGAAAGGAGAAATAAGCAAATAAGGCTTCATGAGGAATGTGCTTAATGGGATTCCTCGATAAATGCCCCGGTCCTGTGGTGGCTGAGATTCCTCTCTGGAGAGACAAGGCGCTCTGTTTTACAAGCCTTTAACACCAACAAGCTTCCCGAATTTATTGCAGCTTTATATGCAGGAGTGGGTAGGGTGGGGTGCGTTTTGATGGGTGGGTGGTGTAAACAGAGAGAGGGGTCAACAGGAGATGAAGGCCTCCCACCCTCAGGGGGTGTCATGCTGGAAGGCACAAGGCTTCCCAGTGATGAAGCCCTCGGGAAAGGCAGTCTCACCACTGGAAGGAAGGGTTTACCCGGCCCAGGGTCAGGGCTCTGTTTGTTTTAAGGTCTGCACCCGGGCCTGATTGGGCGGATCTTGTAGTGTAAATCCGGGAAAGGCAGGAGTTTTTACTTGATCGAGGATAAATATAAAGAAAGCAATCTCAAGCTAAATCAGATCTTAATCACTTGATAGCTTGAATGTTACGGCATGTTTCCTCACGTAGGATATCATCTGAATCAGTGGACCAGCCCCCCCCCCCCGCCCCCCGCCTCCTGCAGGGCTCTCCTTGAAGAATGGCGGTGTGGATTTATTAGCTAACGATAGCAATAAGAAGAGGTGTAGATCACCGCCTGCAAGATCAGACATGCACCGACGACGGGTTACAAATTCCACAGAGGTCAAGGATCCTTTCATTTGCACTCCTGAAAGAAAGCCACTAATTCACTCCCACCAAACCAGGATAATGCATGAACGACCAATCACAACAACTCCTCCACTAAAAAATTACCGCAGGAAGAAAACCTCCCTAATCATCACAGAGCCAGATCTCTTCATCGATAAGCAGCGGATGGGCCTCGTTGTTGTTATTGTTTATCCTCAGCTCACCATCTTCATGGATCCCAATAACTGCCCGTGTATAGGTGGCGACTTGAGACGTTGCAAAATGTAACTTTCTTATCATAAACCACAGAGCTCTGCTCCCCTCATCAAGTCATAAACCCTCCGCTGCTGGAAAGCGTTGAGACTATTAAAGCTAACCCATTATTACTGCATGGCATCCTCCATGATTTGGCTCAGACCCAGGCCAAAAACCAACATGGCGGTCTCCTCCACCTCCACCGTCACCCCCGTCCCACCAAGTGTGCTGGAGAGGGCTTGTTAATCCGCAGCGTCATTGTTCCCCGACAACGCGATGGTGGTGAGGATTTGAAGTGAGCGAATGCCTGAACCCGGTGGGTCTAGCGTCTCTCACCGGGGGCCCGCTGGTCGCCGTGGAGACCACACTGCTGCTGCTGCTGCTGCTGCTGCCGGCGCAGGTTTATGGGGAAAGGATTAGGAATTAATCCCCTTGTCTTCGGGCTTTAATTATTCACAGACACAGAGTTTTGGGAACCTTTTGTGTACACAGCATTGGGCCTGCCGAGGTGCAGGAGTGGGCGGAGGTGAGAGGTGATCCACTCATCCAGAAAGCAGAGTTGTAGTGATAAAATGAAGTACAGTACACACGCAGCACAGAGGGGAACGTGAGAAGAATTAGTAAAATACAGCAGATCTGAGCCCAGCTGGTGGATCAAAGATCATAAGCCAGTACAGTACGATCCGAGCAGAATTAATCAGCTAAATTAAAACACTGCAGCTGTGGAATGTTTAATATGAAGAAACTAAAACGGATCATTATTATCATCCCCGCTGAGCGGTACAGTGCGCTACATACCATGGACCTCTGGACGCAAGCCAACGCAAACAAACTCCAGAGAAACACCGATCTCAGTGGCCAGGGAAACAGAGTACAGGCTGTGTGAAGCGAAACCCTACTCCAGAGCACCGTCCCACCAGACTACACCATCAGACATCAGACCACACCACCAGATCAGATTACACCATCAGACTACACCATCCATCAGACAACTTCCCCAGTCTACGCCATCCGTCACCAGACTAGACCACCACACTACACCACCCGTCTACACTACCAGACCAGACTACACCACCCGCCTACACCCCCAAACTACACCGCCAGAGTACACCATCAGACTACACCCCCAGCCTGAAACGCAACACTTTGGGGTCACAATCTGGGACCCCCAACCCCCCCCATTACTGGTATGGACCCCATTTCTTTGGACAGTCTCTCAACCATTATAATCCTTTGGATCAGAGAATAGCCACGCCCCCCCCCCCCCCCCCCCCCCGTTCCCTGTCCCCCGTCCGCCCTCCCTTAACCAATGATCATCCCATCCAGTCAGATTACACTTGAGATCTCCATTAAATTAAAGTCCATTGACTCAAGTAATGCCCTGTCCTCTGCCGCATCCACCCTGCAAGAACAGACCCTTGGCTTTGTTCCTCCTCCTCCCTAAGTCTCCCCTCTGTAAGTAGCACACCGGGGCATCTGCCACTGAAGCCCTGCACAAACATCAGGCCTGAGATTACACAGAAGGCAGCACTGCAGCCTATATTTAGAGGTCCAGCTGTGGCCTCCCAGCCCCTGGTCCTGATAGTGTGCGTGGAGGAGTAAGACGCTCTCTTCCCCCCGTGCAACACACTGTGTCAACGCGGGAGTCTGGAATGCATCTCAATGCGGTGGCGACACCTTTCAGTGTTTGGTAACAAACGCTGCATTTGAATTTCAATGGGTGCCTATAGTGTATTGCGTTAAGGTGATGATCGTTTGATGACGGGATAAGTGTCGCATTGTAAAAAGGGGGTTGATTCAGAGAAACCTGTTTCAACTAAAATACCATTTGATTGCTCAAATGAAAAAAGGGAAATATAACAAACAAATGATATAGAGGGAATTTAGAACACAGTCACGGTTGTCTCTGAAAGTGGGACTCTTGCACAAAGCGGACCGGTTTCCTTGTTATTCAGCAGCGCTTCTCCTTATTCTGGGTAAAAACAACAACAGCTGTTATGCTCCTGCAAATGCTTACCTTCACTGTGGACATTTTCTATCAGTGAAATCCGAGCCCAAGGTGGGAGGGACGTCAGCTTATCTGCCCTGTTTCTAAAGGCATAATTAAAAGAAGGATTCCGCCGCAGCTCGCAGCTAAAGCCCCCAGACACTGGATTATTATCCAATAAAAGCCTGCACTCATCAGCAGCCGCCCGGCTAAAGATCAAGACGGCCGCCGCCACACCGGGGACCCGCTCTTATTGACAACGCCAAGGCGCCAGTGGAGGGAAAGGTCACACAGCAAGGAACCCTAACATTTCACACTCAATCAAGGCCATTAGCGGTTGTGGCTTCAAACACATCTCTGCCACTGCTTACAGCTAAACCTCCTGGAAACGCCACCATAGCCTGCCCACGATGGAAATCTCTTGGTTGACTTCTTGAGCGTTAACTCTGTTCATCTAAGCATCTAAGACATATGTTCTGCTCCAGCCAAGTTTAGATACGAGAGGCCATGAAGAGGATGTTTCTAACAATCTTATAAATAAAAACCTGCTGGAGCTAAAAATGTCCCTCAGTGGGCGACTTCAATGCATTCATATTTATTCAGTGTTGATTGGAAGACAAAAACAGAAACAAAGAAACTGCACCTTTCAAGGTGAGCCGTAATGTGTCAGGGCGAAATGGACCAGAAGAAAACGAGTGAATAATAAAGAGGTGCTTGGTAAGCTGGTCATTATTAGAGCCTAATTAGGCGTCAGTGGAGCTATGTAAATGTCTCCCCCAAAGCATTTGTCTTACTCGTGGGCTCTGTCCCAAGACTAGCAGCGCAAGATTAGTTATAACTTAGCACGGAAAACAAACATATTGTTCCAGCTAATGCTCCGAGATCATGCCAATAGATTGGCCCGCTAATCACTGGCCCCCTGCAGGGAGAGGATCTGCGGGGGGGGGCTGTGATGTCAAACACACACAGTGTGGGCTGGGCCCTATAGGCTGGGTTCCATGATAAAGGAATGGGTCTATTTAAATGGCGCTTGAAGGCCCATTCAGCGTTAGCCCCATCACAGTTTTCAAAAAGGGAGAACTTGGCAGATAGACCTCTGAAAAACAATTGCCTTGATCCGTCTCTTGAATTGCAGTCGTTTTGTTTTGTTTTTGTGCTTTCAGAAAGGGGTGTTCAGACCAAACCCACAGCCCCACTGTGTTGGAGTTCTGCACAAAAAGGGCATTCAGAGGTTCAGAAGTAGTAGAAGTGCCCCGTGCACTGAATCTTTTTGACCTGGCGCAATTATGGAATGATGACATACTTTGGCACCAATCTTTTTCTCTTCTTTATCGTCTCATTAGAATATAAACTGTGGAAAATATGGTTTGTTTATATGGTTGAATGAGAATTAAGTGCAACAGAACTCTACTTTTTGGATGTGTCGCATGAATCCAAAGAAACCAAACCAGATTGACACAGTGTGTTCTTTGGTAGATTCCTACTTTGCCATGTTCATATTAATCTTCATAAACGTCAAAACCAGTCGGTCTAACACATTAGCAAAGATCTGCAAAAATTAGGATTCTTTCATCCTAAAAATATTGGTGCACTGTTGATTGAAAGCAATTAACATCAGAAATCGGCAGTCTCCACTTTCTCAGCCAGAAACATTGTCTGCAGGTTCTTGTTTTGGCCACAACTACCACGCTTTTGGGAGAGGATGTTGGAAAGGGAGCAAAGAAACGTCTGGTAAATTCCAGCCCCCCACATGAATGGTCAACACTTAGCCCACCTGAGCTGCTGCTGGCCTGGCTGACCCCGCCGCACCCCTCCTCCCACCAGCCTTCTCCCCTTGGCAATCAGTGAATGACCCACAGTCTCGCTGAGTGTCAGAGCAGCTCGGTAAAGGGAGCCGCTTGCATAAGAAAGAATCTGAAGTGAGTGCCACAGTGTGTGTGTGTGTGTGTGTGTGTGTGTGTGTGTGTGTGTGTGTGTGTGTGTGTGTGTGTGTGTGTGTGTGTGCCCTACTAGCTGCACCTTCTTTACCTCGCTAAGAGCAATGCCAATACAAACAGCTTGCACACTTCAATGCCAAAATAAAAACGACATGTACATTAGTTGTAGTTTTTCCCCCCTTCCATATCTAGAGCCCATGGATGGTACCAGCAGGCCGGATTGTGGCATGAAGCGAGCATCCACATAAATAATTCCAGAAGTTCATGTCAATGTCAAGAGCGATTTTGTTCTCTGGAAAACAGAGCATTTAACAAAGCAGACAATGAGCATGACTGGATCTCATACATTTTTTATCTGGAAAATAAACTCTGTGGGTTAAATGACTTTATTGGGACACTGCCAAGATTGGAGTTCTGCAAACTCATTGGTTTTTCCACGACTTACGTTTCAACACAGTTTCAAAGTTACTGCTGCACAATGCACACTTCATCTCCATCAATAGACGGTTGTAACTCAAATCCGCGTCCACGCGCTGCACTGACATGTCTACATGACAACGGCCTGATAATCCTTTGAAACGCAGCCCTCAAACGTTCAGCTGAGGTGAGCTTCCAGTTGACGCTCACTCGACAGAACCAAGTTGCCACACAAAACTTTCCTTGAGGGAGGAAGGCATAGCCAAAAAGCAATGAATGAAATAATGAACTGAAAAACCGAAAGGAAAAGAAAAAGCCCAACTCAATGAGATGCTGCTGGTGATGAGTAATCTAGGTATTTTCTCTCCATTGTAGCAGTCTTTGTGGTGTGAGTTGTGTGTTGTGTCAGCATAGGGATCTTGCCACGGAGTAGGAGAAGGTAAGAAAATGGTTGGGTGGTTAGGTGTGGGAGGGTTGGAAAGGAACTCTTGTGGAGAGACAAGCCCCCCCCCCCCCCACACACACACACACACACACACACACACCAGGAGGAAGCTATAAACTGAACGTGTGTTTTATATAAAATAATATGTAAACAATTGTTATAGAGCTGCTTTCATAGCCAACACACTGATTGGAAGTGCAGAGTTCATTAGCGGACACACACACACACACACACACACACACACACACACACACACACACACACACACACACACACACACACACACACACACACACACACACACACACACACACACACACACACACACACACACACACTCTTGCGACAGGACTTGTGTTCCTCTGGCGTCAATCATCCATTTGCTACATGTTTGAGCAGAAAACATAATAATTTGTGTTTTAACGATCAGTGATTCATACAGAGTCACCTCTTGTGAACACTTCTTCACAGAATACAACCAATAAGGAGAGAGCAGGGAGCACCAGTAAGGAGAGCATGAAGCACCTGTAAAAAGAGCAGCCTCATCATCACCATACGTTGGCCCACCATAACTGCACAACCCAGTGTTTACTTGAGGCCTCAACGGTCAGACCCCTTACAGCCCATGAAGGAGTCTGGTGCGTGACTCACTCCTCTGACATCCCTCTAGAGGGGAGGGGATGTCCAGGAGACAGATGAGAGTTTGGGAGAATAAGTGTCTTTGTAATAAATCGGCCCATCATAAAATCGGTAAAGACTTTGAGGCCATTAGAGGTCAGCCTGAATCCAACGGTTCTTCGGAAACCTGAATACGCTCACCAGATGGAAAACACAATCTGTCGAACTCCTTCAAAAGGGATTTGGCAAGACATCGAGTTCACATTGGAAGCGAGGGGATCGTCTGATTGCAATGACAACTGAGATAGGCTTTGGCCAATTCTAGATAAACATAGCCTAAGGCTATATTGATAGAATAATTTCAAACATAATCAAATTGATATGCAAGCCTACACTTCACGCAAAGCCAGCTTCAAATATTTGGGTATAACTGCATTTTCACGGAATACGGAACAATAAATAAGAACAATGGAGTAAATTGTACACATCATCTCTTCTCAACTTCACTGCTCCCCCTCCTCCAATCTGAGTGGCTGTCTGACCAGCCGGTGGACGGCAGCAGACTGAGACTGGAAAAAAACCTTCTCACATAATAAAAAGCTGAATCTCGTTGTTTTTTCCAGACAGTCGCGGTAATGTGTTCAACCAGCCGCCAAACGTCTCCGTTAGAGCGGTTGTTGTTGTTGTTCTTTATGAGACACAGGCCTGACGGTACATCTGATCAAACATTAAGCTGAAACTTTTCGGACTTCTAACATCACAAAGAACAAAAAAGTAGGCCAATCGCATGTAAACTCCTCAAATTTTTTGATTACGTTTTCTCCTATTTGCATTTACAACATTATACTTTTTTGTCATCATACCTTTTAATATCCAAACAATTGTGTCACTTTGCGAAATAAAACGCAGAGTGCGTCCTAAAGCTTCTTAAAACCACATCCCGGCTGTCATCCTTGGAGCCTCCAGGGCCACTGAGCAGCTCCGAACTAATAGGGATCCGTGGCAGGCTTCACCTCCACAGTAAGAGAGGTACATTCCGCTGCAAAGGAAGAGCTTACCAGCTTTACAGGGATCCTTGTAGTCGATCACCTCTGAGCTGGCAGACGGCTCCACATAGTAGCTCGGCTCTATCGCCTCAAGATCCACCGCCGATAGCAGGCGAAGACAGCCCAGCAGGAACGCACACCTCGCTGCGAGATCCATGGTTCTAGTGGGGACTCGGCGGAGAGCCGAGGAATAAAGGGGAGGAAAGAGGGACGAGAGAGAGGGACAGACGCGCACGCGAGAGAGAGAGGGAGGGAGGGAGAGAGACAGAGAGAGAGAGGGAGAGAGGAAAATGGGAGGTTTGGGGAAATGAGATCCCTCCGGAGGGCGGGTTTAACGGAGTCCTGATTCCGGGGCAGCGATGCGCCCCTAGCCGAGCTCGGGGCGCGTAGCACGTTAGCTGCAAACTTTGGTTTTATAACTGCACTAAAACACACCTTTACGGTATAAAACACACCTTTGAGGTCTGCGCTGTGAACACATCGGACCTAGCAAACGGGCACGTTCTGGGAATACATCGTTTGAAAATCAATATAGTGCGGTTGGAGAGCTACATAGGTGGACATACGGATATTAATAGTTCACAAAGTATCTCTCGTCTCCCTCCCTCATCCGCTAATCAAGGCGCGCGAGATGCGCGTGGAGGGAAAGAGCCAAAACAAAAGCGCCCCCTCACGCACGCGGAAATATTCGCACGTGTGCTCTTGAATCCACCCAACACAAACACCCCCCCCACACACACACACACACACACACACGCACGCACATGTGCACACACGCGCGCGCAAACAAGCGCGCACACGCATAAACACACACACATCGTTTAAACACATCGCCTTTTTAGAGAAGCGCCATCTATTGACCAAATATATAACTGTTTTATTTAGTTACGCCTCGTTTCCACATACGTATGTTTTTCGTATCCGTGCTTCCGTAAATGTACGGAAGGAGTCGCTAGTGTTTTACGTACGGACATGAATTTATTTACGGACAAAAGATGGGGGAGCGTATGATAATGGCCGTTTTTAGGAGACCGGTACTTTGGAAAATGAGGATCGACATATACAGAGATAAAAACAAAACCAACCAGGCGGGGGCGGGGGGGTAGGTGACAAATAAGCTCTGACAGATATTAGCTTTCCCAACATACAAAGAAAGTCGTGTTGCAAGAGCTAGGAGGACAGGCGCCCACACAATAAACAAACAGACAAAATATATACTGAGAAACACAAGCGTATTGAAAACACAGCGCTTTATTAGAGGGGGGATTTACTTGTAGTTGTTTAGCCTGAATTTCAAAGAGTTAATTATGGAGTTGAGATTTTTCAATGACAAAACAAATATGGGACAGACGTTTTTAAAGGTTCCGTTTTCGAAGGTTCATGCAATCATTTTAGCAATCAATATATAATGAAAAAAACAATTATAAAACAACAAAGAAATCATTCTGCAAAGAAAACAAAAGACTTGAAATGAGCTTTTGTTCACTGTAAACAATTATGAATAAAATGTAGTTATGAATATCTCCAGAGGTTATAAGTGATAGGGGATAATAAATAGATCATTATAAAACCCACAACAGTAAGAAATGAACATAAACTAAAACATGGTTAGTTCCCTATGAACACAATAATCCACATTGTCAGACAATAAACAATTCTCTTGCAAAGAGCATAATCCATGATCTCTACAGCTTCTTCTTCTGAAACGAGGGGAGCACATAGCGACATATTGTAATCAAGCCTTCAGCTTTTTGGAGCATAGCAGCAGCATGTAGCAGTGCTCAGTGTTGCCAGACCAACGAGTGGTCTTGGCCTCTTCAGTCTTTCATCCAGATCAGGCCTTGATGCCCGGTCAGATGAGAGGGTGGGTCAGTCAGGGCCCAGGTCAAGGCGGGCGGGGTGGCTCTGCCTCCTAAAGGCCCATCTGTAGGTCACAGCCCCAGGGCAGGTCTCTGAGAGTGAGCTGGTTCTAGCAGCCAGCCAATCGTGGCGAGAAATCCTCGTGCATCACTGCTGCGAAGGACGACATTGAAACACGTTGTGATTTACGAACCCTGGAGCACACAAAGTAATTGTCTGGGAGAAAACCCTTATGGAATCCATTGGGACATGGTCCCTAATTCCAATTAAAATGTGACCTATGGCAATGCTACGGATAGAATTTTTGTATGCATAATTTGGTCATAATAGCCTACATACAGCAACCTGACACAAATTTACAATATAGCTGATATGGCGTTAAAGTATGACAAAAAAGCAACCACTTTGAAAGTATTCGGCTTGTATAATTAAAACCAGACAGAACCATTTAATTTCTAGAGATACCCACCCACCCCCCCCACACACACACACACAGACATTCCACCTCCCCCTCCCCCTCTTGTGAAAGTGCAGTTGCCATGGCAGTAAACACTTGTAATGGCACCAAGAATCCCTTTTGGTGGTGCAGATAATGATGTGGGCAGTGTGAAGCACAACGTAAAGAATGGACGTTAATGGCAGCAGAAAGAAAAACATAATCACAAATGATCTGGGCTGATATTGAATAATGGCTGAGCTAATTCAACGATGTCCCCCTTCTTAAAAAACGTTAGAAATAAATAGAACACTCCTCAAAGATGTACTTCATGAAGTACCAACACCAAACACACCTTTGGGTCTGGAGTCTTCGCCAGCGTCAGAGCGGCAGGCTGGTTTAATGATCCCACTCTGGGCTGAGATCCTCGCAGGGTCACCATGATAGACGTGGGGGCTTTCTGCCCTACCGACGAGACACAAAGAACAGGCCTCAACACAACCTGGAGAAGATGGACATGCAGCAACAAGGAATACAATATAAAGACACAGCAGTCCTCAACATAACCTGGAGAAGATGGACATGCAGCAACAAGGAGTTCAATATAAAGACACAGCAGTCCTCAACAAAACCTGGAGAAGATGGACATGCAGCAACAAGGAGTTCAATATAAATACACAGCAGTCCTCAGCATAACCTGGAGAAGATGAACATGCAGTAACAAGGAGTACAATGTGAAGACACAGCAGTCCTAAACACAACCCGGAGAAGATGGACATGCAGTAACAAGGTTTACAATATAAAGACGCATAGCGCAGTTCTCAACATAACCTGGAGAAGATGGACATACAGTAACAAGCAGTACAATATAAAGACAGCAGTCCTCATCACAACCTGGAGAAGATGGACATGCAGTCCGGGAGAAGCTTGTAACAAGGACATGCAGCAACAAGGAGTACAAAAAATATAATATTATAATTTTGCATTTCATATTTCTCAAGACAGCTGTCATAATGAAGCTCTTGTTTTAGCTCTAAGCAAATTAAATGGTTAAGGCGTTAATGGTCGTGATGGAACACATGACAATGTTCAATAAGCAAGCACAGCATGAAAATGGAGGAACGATTTTAGCACACTCAAATGAAGAAAACATGGATTGGATTTAACTTTTTATTGCAATGATTGGAACTGGAAGGCTTTGCACCCCACTAGTATCGCAGAGTGAAGCTCTCTCTTATAATGAGAATGTGTGATTGTTGAACGTGATTTAATGAACAGGATTCCAAATGTTACATGCAGAGGCACACAGAATGAACACATTAAACATAAAGTGGTGAATCTCTCAAGATGGACAGATCTTGGAAAACATAAACAATGTCATTTGGCTCAAATCATTTTGATACTCGTTTTTTGTTACCATCCAAATCGCTCTGTTTTCTTTTGTCACTATGGTTACAGTTCTCCTAAATCAAATTGGGCTGCTGCCAGCTGCACCAACATGTAAGCATTCCACATACAGTCCGCTTCCACTTCACATGATGAGTCAGGAGCTGTCAAACTAAGGTTTGGACATCACATCATATAAGATGTTATGGCTCTTTCCAAACAGAAATATTCAGGAGAAAACAACACAAAATACGTCCTGCGTAGCGGGGCTGTGCATCTGTGCAACTGTAAGACGAGAGCATTGGTTACGCTCTCGCGGGGTCGCTATGTGCTCCGATAGCCGACAGCCCCTTCCTGTAGCGGGGCTGACAGGACCACCCTGACCTAGTGTCCCCACCACATGGAGGAATGAACCCTGGGCGCTCAGCGCGGGCGTCTGGGCTTGGCGGTCCGAGACGTACCGGCGCTCTGGCTGTGGCTGATGTGGGCCAGACCGGGCAGACTGCTGGCCAGCTTGGCCAGGCCGCCGTTGGTGAGGAGCTGGTGGATGGCGGTGGTCTTGGACACGCCGCCTGCGGAGGTCAGCGGCACCGCTCGCAGCAGAGTGCTGCTGCAGATGGAGCTCAGCACCTGGCCCTGGGTCCTCCCAGACATCACCTGTGGAGCACAGACACCGGATGAGCCGCCGTTGATCACAATGCACCTCTGACCACAGACACAACCACCAGTCGGGGATTCAACTTTATCGACGTGGACCTTTATCACGACTCAATTCAGATGGAATAGACGGCAACCCCACTCAACTCAACAAGCCCTCAACGAGCGAGCGCCATGAGAAGGAGTCGGAGTCTAACTGGTGCTAGTCCGCCATGTCGGTAACACAGGAGGTGGACGCGCGCGTCGTACCTGGGTGCCGCCTGTGCTTGCGGATGTGGCGGGAGAGCTAGGTGCTTTGGTGACGATCTCCTGTAGACTGAAGCTTAGGCCTTGGAGCAGACTGCTGGCGGACGGCGCTGCACACACACAAACACAGCATCGGTGACTCCAGTGGCACACATGCACACACACACACCCCCGCACAGGAGAGGCGGTACGCACACTGTAGAAGTCACGTTCAAAGGGCAAGGTCGGGGACAGACGGGGACAGATGGCGCAACAGGAACAAATCAATGGCAATGTTTACTAGGCAATGTCGCTGCCATCACACGGTGCGTTCCATGGCTGTTTACAACCTCAGAGGGGACATCAAAGCTCTGGGTAAACAGCGAGGTGGTCCGTGCCGTGTGTAATGATATCGACGGGCGAGCTGAGAGTGATGCACAGGCAGGACGGGACAGCAGATACCTTGGGAGGTAGCAGGAGCCGGCCCCTGGGCTGGCGCGGAGGACAACGACACCATGCAAGACTGCACGCTGCCGAGAGAGCTGGGGCCTGCGGACAGGCCACTAGACACCTCTGAGACACTAGCAGACCTGCAGTGACACACAACCAACCAGTCTCCTCAGGAGCTAGCCCACAGAGCGGCGTCTGGCTACCAGCCGGCTCCCCCACCCCCGAGCCCGCAGCCCGCACCTCATCAACGCTCGTTGGCGAGCACAGCTCGGCCCACCATGAGGGGCGTGGTAAGCGTGTAGGGGTGTCAGTGAAGGTAAGGGGTTACATTGGGTCGGAGGGGGGTGGCAGGGCGGTCGGACCTACCGTTGAGCTGTCAGGAGGCCGGAGAGTTCCTTGGCCCCAGCCACGGTCTGGCCCACCGTCATGGTCACTGGCCTCCCCGAGGCCCCGGCTGTACGTGCAGAGCCGGAAACGGCCATTAAATCAGGAAGTAAACAAGCTGCCCGTAATGGCTTCTGAAGAAGCGCCTCCAGCCAAGCTTCCCTCGGGCCAGCATTCCTTTTTGCTATTAACCCAAATTTAGCTTTTGACTGAAAGGGCAAAAAGATTGAATGGGTCTAGGGGGAGGGGTTGGCACAAAGAAATATCCTTTTATTTAAAAATCTGGGATTTCAATACAACAATAATAAATATATACCCAGTCTAGGGCAGCGAGGAGCATTGAAGGAACAACCAAAGGGTCGGCCATGCCCTTTGAAAGTACACAGTGTCCGTGTGCAGCCCTACTGGAGTGCTACAGTGAAGAGCAAGCGTCTACCTTCCTGCGTGGAAGAAGCGAGGGCGCCCCCTGCTGACTCGCCTTGGGATACGATGGTGACCTTGATCTTGGCCTTCTTGGAGCCGCGGCCGGGCGTGGGGCTGGGGGTCTGCCTCCTCTTGCCGTGGGGCCGGAACTCATCCCGGTCCATGCCCTCCGCCTGGTCGCTGGACACGGGCACTGTGGAAGGAGCCGCGTTACTCAAAGAGGGCTGCAGACCAGGAGGATCTTGATATGCTGGAACTTAATGTATGCACTTATTGTATGTTGTTCGTCCTTGCACTTAAACGGGGAATGGTTTAAGCTAACATTTGTAAGTACTTGGCACTTGGTGCTATGAAAATCCTAACTGTACAGACAGCGATATGTTATTTCTCTTTCTTCTGACAAATATACTTATTGTAAGTCACTTTGGATAAAAGCGTCTGCTAAATGCCCTAAATATAAATGTATATGCCGCTGTTTGCCCCTTCTCAGTCCTAGTCATAATGTAACTCAAGCGGGTGAAAAGGTTTCCTAAACTTTACAGTGCTGAACAAACAATCATAAAAATTGCATAATAATAATAACATCATTGTACAAAATAGCTGCCAGTAGGTATGCCGCGTCAAACAAAACAGAGAAAGAGAAATACAGCAATTAAGATACGTCAGTGATGCAGGAAGAAGAAAATGAAGAGAAAAGAGAAAGGAGAGGGGACAGATACTTACCAAAGACACAGGGAGGGGTGCCCGGAGGAAGGTTTTTCCTCACAAGCATGTTTTGTTTCATAAAAGCTGCAAACTGAGCTGGAATGAATTGGAAACAGAGGACGGAAAGAGAGGAGCAGCAGGCAGAAGAGGGATGAGGGAGAGTATTTACAGTTATATTCCAGCCTGACCCTGCTGATGTCATGACTCGGTTATCTCTAAACATTGGTCATCTTATAAACAGACTGGAGATTATGAGAAGTATGTATGATTCCTAGAAACACTTCGTGGCAGTTGGGGGTTTGTGACTCACAGTTGACAGATTCACACCAGACTGTGTGCATGTGCACGCGTGAGTGTCTGTGTGAGTGTGCATGAGTGTGCGCACGTGTGTATTTGTGTGCATGTGTGTTTGCGTGTTGGGGGCGAGGGGGGGGCAAGAGTGAGATGGTGCACGTCTGGGCAGAAGGCCCATTGTACGAATGCCCGTAGTACACAAGGGCACTTTTCGCGGCACCTGTGGTGTCCCAGCCTGTGGAAGCCGGCCAGACGTACCTTGAGCCTGCTTGTGTGTGAGCGTGGTGCCGGAGCGCTGCATGTGCGTCTTGAGGAGCTGTGTGGCTGTGATCAGGCTGGACTTCTGAGCTGGAGAGAGGCCGGAGGTTTTGGGCTTGGGGCTGGAGGTGGGACTGCTGCAGATGCTGGAAAGATCCTGAAGGGCACAGCAGCACATTGGTGATCTTTCCACAACATTTGACCAGCTAGGACAGTATGTCCCTCCATTAACAACGTCAATACACAATGTTGTAGCAGATAGCTTGACGACGCTGAGGATGATTATGATCAACCATCAATCCATCCATCGGTTCAATATCACATGTAGTTTCGTGTGGTGATCATTTTTAAAGATTTCCTTCCCAATTTAAACTAGGGCTGCAACAACAAATCCAACTGAAAGCGTTGGCAATGAATTTGGCCATCGATTCGTTGAGTCGCGCGATAAATACATCACTCGTAGGCGCGGCACTGTTTACAGCCAGCCGCCGGCAGGTTGGTTCATGGTTCATGCACGCCCACAGCGAGCTTTAGTGTGAGCGACCACAGCTTGTATTTTGGTCATATCTTAACACTGGACTGTAGGCCTATCTAAAAGTGTTGTACCTTCACTGTCTTTGGGTTAAAAAAACTCCTTCAACTCAGATTCCGTCTAGTCCAACCAAAAACTGTCAGCTGCTGCTGCTACAGACGGTGTGCAGACGGGCTCGGAGTCGGCACCGCGTGCATCAACAGTCATTCATAGCAGCGGTAGTAATCACACAACCAGATGGTGTAGAAAGTCCCCTCAGTTAAAAATAGTAATCCTGTTTTTAAATCCATGTTAAAATCGGCAGGATATAGAGCTAGTTAGCTTAAAAGAAAGTAGCAAATAGTGTTGAATGGGACGTGTTCAGGTCGGCTCAGTAATATGATTGAGATTTTGGCGAAAACTTGTTTTCCCAGCAATTTAAAATAGATAGTAAAGATGGAATTATGACCTGTTTAACGTCCTATCTTGAGCTATGATCATCTCATCAGCAATTAAAGCAATAATACAAGTTCTATTTCAACAAAATAATAGAAAAGTATCAATAGTGGTATCAATAAAGACTTAGATCGTTAAGGAGTCTCGAAAATGGTATCAATATCAATAAAAATGAACGATCTCCTGTCATCTGAGAGAAATTAAGATGATTTAATTTATTTTTAACCGTTAGTATTTACTGGTTAAAGATGTTATCGGTTAACCGGTTAACCATGGACATCCCTTATATACCGTTTATTTATAAATGTATATCATACATTGTAGGTTTTTCTTGTGTTATCCCAGTTATGTTTTTTTTATCTTTTTATCATTTAATATTACTTTTAATAGTTCCGGGACGTTTGGTGCAATAACCTTGTGTTTTTACACTTCAGTCTGCACTGCAAATTTGAAGTAATGTTCAGCTTTGAATAAAGATGCGGCAATTACTAATGTTAATTATTTTATCAGATTCATCGATTAATTGAAAAAATAATCGACCGATTAATCGATTATTAAGATAATCGTCAGTTGCAGCCCTAATTTAAACCAATGAAAGACTGAGCTGAACACTTTCTCCAGGTCAAGCAGCAAACTGAGGACTGACCTCCGAGCCTGAGGGGGAGATGGGGAGCCTCATGGCCGGCGACGAGGGCCGGCCCCGCTCCAGGTCGAAGGGCAGCTCTCTCCGGGGCCTCCTCTTCTTCTCCGTGTCCAGGTCCCTCAGCTCCCCTGAGCCGTGGCTGTGGCTCTCTGCCCGGGTCAGCACCACAGACAGGAAGTCCGCTATCTCGTCCTACACACCGCCAACAGCACAACGTGGCGTCAGTAAGGCTATGTCTATTGAACATGAAAGAAAAAGGTCTGCGGCAGCTGAAGAGGGACAGGTCTGTGGTACCTGCAGGCAGCGATCCACCATGGTCTGAGTGAGTCCCTCCGTTTTCATTTTGGTTGAGTTGATCCTTGAAGGGGAAAACACAACATCAATACTATTGCTATTTTGTTTTACCAACAACACCAATACTACTACTACTATCACCACCGCCACCACCCGAATGACCTGACTGTAGTGAAGAGTACAGTAGATAGGGATCCACCAGCATCCACCATGAAATCATCACACCATGACTTTGTCACACGTCACACCGTGACACCATGACGTGGTAAAATAGGCAGTGAAGCGGTGGCGTGCACGGCACTGAAGACACACCTGAGGTAGTCGTCAGCCCCTCCCACCACCACCATGCTGTTGTCGGCCCTCAGCCTCTCCCTGAACTCCTCCATGGCCTCCGTGCTGCACTGCAGGGCGTTCTGCCCCACCACAAACAGCACCGGCGTATTCATGTCCAGCAGCATGTCGTCCACATCCTGCCCGCCCAGGGACACAGCAAACATTAGCTTAGGAGAGACCGCCATACACGACAGAGTATTGACCCGACTTAATCGGTGAGAGCTCACCCCTCTTGGTCCATTGACAGTGAGAAGGGGAAAGCCCAGACACACCACAGCCGTCAGATACTCCATCAGCGAGACCTGCCGTTGGAAAGGGAAAAGTCAAACACTGCATCACAGGAAGGAATATAAAAGTGTGAATGTAAACATTGTGCAACAGTGGGTAAAAGAGCACTCACATGACAGGCGATAAGAGCTCCTACATTCCACCCCACCAGGACAATGGGTTTGAGAGGGAAATGGCTGTGAACCTGCATTGAAAACAGTATAAACACTTTGTTCACGTGTAGTGTTGTGGGATTTATGATTGAAAAAAATAAATAAACATATTCAAAAGCATCAAAGGAGGGTAAGCTTTGCTGTTGATTACGAAATCAAATTATTGAAAGCTTGGACTAAGACAAAAGTTAATATCCTAAACCACTAGAAGAGACAGTTGCGCCACACACCAAAATCGGTTGTGAACTATAAACAAGCCAAGAAAAAAGAAAAAACGGCATACCTCCATGACTTTTGCCCTCACGGTCCCCAACATGTGCTCCAGACATTGATTAATCCCAACATTTGATCCACTGTTTACATGGGTGTTCACTGGAATGACCTAAAAAAATAAAATAAAAGTTAAGCACACCATGAGAAAACAAAAACAACAGGGTGGCTGAAGTACACAGACTTTGCCACTGACCTTTCCGAGACAAGAGAGCTGAGATTGCCAGAACCTCATTCTCCGGGAGGTGGAAAGGGCAGGGTTGGTGGGGCCTGAGGGGGCGATCAGGATGAGGGGGGAGCCAGGGAGCTTGCTCTGAAACAGACACAAAAACAGACCTCTGTGCTTTACAAGCTGTTCTTGTTTTTGTGCAACAGAGTAGGGCTTGGCGATATAACGGTAGTGAGATTTATACCGGTATATTTCTGAAAGAGATATGTAGTTGAGACAATATCGCCATACCGGTATATTATATATTATTTTGATGTTGCCTTGCGAGCGCTATTTTATAAGGCCGACCGCTGCTCTGTGAGCCTACAAGCCATATTCAGCTGCTCAATCCCGCCCCTTACATGTACGTAGTGTTCTCCCACCCACGTTATGCATCACGACAAACTTTGAACAAAAACATGGCGGATACGGTGGTAGAGAGTACGGAACCCGTAAAAGGGACATGGGGTAAAAAAAACGTTTTAACGTTTCTCGTGAGCACGAGAAAGTATCTGGTGGCACGAGAAAGTATCTGGTGGGCATATTATAGTGTGTGTGTGTGTGTGTGTGTGTGTGTGTGTGTGTGTGTGTGCATGTCAGTTTAGTGAAGTAATAATCTAATCGGTTGTGTGTAAGAATAAAATACCGTCATGCGGTCGTTTATTTTTTCCTAAACCTAAATAAATGGTTGATGGTGAATACTTGCGGCGTAGAGTTAAAACACTTTACCCATTTTGTTCAACATATCGTTATAATATCGTATATTGCCATTCAAACAAAAAAAATCGAAATACGAGTTTTGGTCCATATCGCCCAGCCCTACAAAAAAGTAAACACAGACTGAAGCGCCATAAAGGAAAGGGAAGAAGGAAACAAACCGGTTTGTTATGGGACAGAACCCCCACAGCTGGGTCCCAGGGACGTTTCAGTAACAGCGAGAGGGCCTCAGCACCGGCCGCTCCGCTCTTGGCAGAGGACGTCTGCAGCATCCTGTCAATCAGGGATGGCAACTGGCCAGAGCGGGAGAAAACGATGAAAGCAATAAGACTTTGCCCAAACACTACACATGAAGCTTTCTCATCCGAGTAATAGCAACTATTAATAAGTCATTAATACGGTGCAGTGGATATAGATCAAGTAAAACTACCTTGCTTTTGAGGGTCTGGAGGACATCCAGATAGGCAGCGAGCATGGCGAGGCTCAAGGACTCGATCAAGGTAGTGTGCAACCACTGAGTCAGCTTTGTGTCCCAGTTGACACTAGCTAGCGCATGACGCACTTTCCTGGCACACTTATCCACAGCAATCCTACGCAAGACTGGTTCATTGCAGGCCTGCAGCCAAGGCAAGAAGATTAGTGATAAAAAGACTTATTATGGATACAATGTCACATTGGAAAAAGGATGACCTTAAACCAACTGTGGCCTTTTGTACAAAGTGATGAGGCAATAGTGGCAGGTGTCTTTACTAATTAACTCACATTTTCGTTGGCGAGCCGGGCTAGGCGTTCGGTCTGCAGCGCTTTAAGCAGTTTATTGAACAACTTGTTCTGCACCAAGGACCACCCAGTTCTGAAACGGAAAGAAGATGGATCACTAAAACACCAGGTCAAAAGGGAAGGACTAGATAGTAAATAGTGTTTTAATTGATTTGGGTAAATGGGGTATTGCATGTGCTTCCTACTTGTTGACGTGGTCCTCCCAGTCGTCGGGGGGCGGGGGATTATCAGCAATGGTTCGAGCAAATAAGACGTGTCTCTCGCATTCCTTCATCACACTCCGGGCTTTCTGGTTATCATACAGGGGGATGGGTGTGGGAGTGACTGTCTCAATATCCAGCACCGCATCCGACTCTCTAAGGAGAAAGATTAAATTACAAATGGTTGACGGCAAGAGGATCATTCAATGATGAAACGGAGACAGGGTTACAGGACAGCTGTGGCCGATGTATCGGTTGAAATAACCAGGAGGAAGGTGTTAACCATTTTACTCACGATGGGCCATCGGGCTGCCGACGACGATCGGTGACGAACAGCGCTCTGGTGGGCCGGGCGCTGCTGGCGTCTGGATGTGCGTTCCAGGGTTTGGCGTAGCTGTGGTCCAGGAACACCAGGTCCAGCTCTCGTTCATGACCTGACAGCTGGAAGAGCAACGATGTGCCCATTTTTCTGGTCGATGTCTGGAAGTCTTTGTCCCCACAGCGGTGCATTCTCTCTGGGGTCACTGAGGACCCTAGCAAGGATGATCAGTCTGTTAGGATCCACGCCGTGCTGGAGAAGGGACATAGTAAGAGCCAGTGCATTTCCAGTCTTACACCCCAGGCTGTGACACACCTCCAACCCTCTTCCATTTAAAAGGGGAATAGATAACACATGATGATTAATGCACAGCTTCCCCCCTACAAGATCAAACTAAATAACAGTTCTGAATACAGTAAACCGCATGGACTGTATCAGTTTAGTAAACAGAGAGGAGTGACTGTTCTACTGATCTACCTAGCCATGCGTGTGCAGAGGCTTGGAGGCTCGTACGTGAACTACGTTGACTTCACGGACGTGTATAACGTAACGTTACTGACTGTGTAACGCTTGAGAACACTTGGTACGTGTTACACGGTACATGGACGCTGTGACACACGTGACGTTATTGTTAAACAGGATCCTCTCGCCTAGCATTAGCAACAAGCTAGCTAACGTCACTTAGCGTAGAGCACTGCACTTCACAAGGCAACCCGAGCTCACCGTTTAACTTTGTTCAGCCATGCTTTATCAGTCGTGGAGCATAAGGCCGTAGTCGGACAAACGGAAGTATAAAACTAGACTACGTTGCGTAAATAATAAAAACAAGGCAAAAATAAACGCGCGTAATGATTACGCTAGTTTTCCTTTGTTGTATGCCGAGTTGCCAGATTCTTCAGTAAACCCCCGTTATAAGGCCAAATACCTAAATACAGCCTTCACGGAAATCTTTGTAAGCAAACCTGGCAACCAGTTTGAAGGCGCGGCTGCGTCACATGGTGCTGTTCTGCGTTGCGTCAGATCTTTAAGTTGTATTCTAACCCTAGTATTTGTATTTCTTTTTCATATTTAATTACAATGAAACTTCAACTATGATTCAACTTGTTATAAAATCTGCGAGGGTTGACATTTCATGTCACCTCAATTACATTGTGCCCAGGGTATAAAACACGCACATACACAACGCCGCAATATAATCAATGACATTTTTAGTAGCCTATCTTACATCATAATTATATGAGTATGATTACGAATATACAAATAACAATGATGTGCTATATGGTTCAAACACTTCATTTTTTGTCACTACCACAGTCATTGGGACTCGAGTTTGCGAATTTGATGACAATTTGATTTGACAAGAGCGTCATTTTACTGAACCATGTAATATTATTGTGTTACGCCTCTTGTTTTCATAAACTTGTTTCTGCATCAGGACACCCGATTTAAGGTTAGATCTGCTCCTGTCTGCTCTGCACTAGGCTGGGACTGGGACTGGGACTGACTAGGACTGAAACTCGGACACGGACTACACGGGACTGGGTTTTGTATTGCCTGTTTTGTTAACGTTATTTGATTAAAGTTTCTCTTCCCTCTTAGTTCCCTTCAGTCTGTGAACTAGTTGTATTCAAAGTTTACTAATCTTAAACTAAGAGTGCACTTTTATAAACGTAAAGTTGGGCCAATTTAATCCAAATAAGTATTCAAATAGAACACGTAGGCCTATTATAAGCAGGGGTGTAGCCCCATACTCTGGGCCCTATACAAAAGCAATCTATGTGGGCCCCCTTCCTCTCTTGATCCAAAAAGTTACAAATAATTGGGCAAACAATTTTAGACATAAATCTGTAGTGGTGATTATTATTGTAGTCACTAATGAACTGTTCATACCACATTTAAACAATTATAATAATCTGTGACATAATAAACAGTTTGAATTACTTTGCCATGGTCAAAGAGGTTTGCTCATGTTTATTTTTGTATTTATCATTACTAAGCTATAAAACAAAGCTTAAAAATGGTTTAGTATTAGCTTATGTTCTAACCCATACATTGAGAAAATGCACTATACTAAAATACAACTGAACAAGATTTCACTAGATGATTTACTTTACTTTGCAGAATCCAGATTCAGCTTTCCAAGCCAATAACCTTGCGTCGCCACTATATGAGCTGATCTTGTCTCCCTCCTCAGTAACATCAGGAGTTGATGAGTGACATGCTACTGCTCCACTCTTTGTGGCTCTGTATTTTACTTAATTGATAGACATAATGTATGACATTGTAGATGTCATTTAATAATGATTCATTTGTTATATTGTTTAATTCATGTTTTACAATGCAATTATGCTCCAAGCTAGATCACTGACTGCCTTCAATCTAAACAACTGCTGATAATAGCTTAAACCCTTCTTAGGCCCTGTTTCTTAAACCACTCTTAAACCATTGTGTTCCCCTTCCTTTTGAAATAAAATAAATTAGGAGCTATTTTCCATCAGCTTGCTTTTTTTCTATTTTCTTTCTCAGATTTCCCTTAATTTCTCTTGAAAGACGTGACTATCGTGGTGCAAATTAGCTCTCAGGCATCAGCACTCCACCGGAGATCAGCTGCGCTACTGTTTTAGGGAATCCTTGTGCAGCAGTGGACTAAACCATTTGGGGTGACGTGAGCCTCCACTTTCTTTTGTACAGAAAGTTCAGCAATTCAAATGTTTATTCAGCCAAGCTACTAACAAATTAATTACTTAGAAAAATAATGAGAAATTACAAACAAAATATTACTTTGGATCCCAGGCTTTTCGAGGGCCCTCCCCCCCATTGGGGCCCTTGGTACCCAGTCCCACTCCCCCCCCCGCCCCCAGTACAACACCCCTGCTTACAAGTATACTACTAGTACATTGATATTAGTGTACTTACTACCCAAAGTATACCCTGAGAAAAATACTTGAACTTTACTTAAGTTTACTTAATGAAATTAACTTGCAGTATACATTTTGCTGAGGGTAAGGAGATGTCTGAGTGACGAGATATATATATATATATATATATCACATATATATTATGAATATATCATCATATAGACGAGTAACTATCTCAAACTGCATTTTCGTACTTCTCACACTGATCCCTCCGCGATGCCACATAAGAACGCCGTGACTCGAAAAAACGTTCTGCATTGTCGACAGTTATGTCATGCGTTTGCAAAGTCTCAGTAGTTGCCTTGAACCTGGTTAGTATGCTCTATCCCAGTAGTTCCCAACCTGGGGGGCACGCCAGAGAGCCAAGGGGGAGCGTGAAGACGCAATTTCAGAATGTATCAAATGCAGCAGCAGTGCCCCCGTGCCTACTTTATAACTGCTCATCCGAGCTTCAAATAACTATTTTAGGTCTCACGGGCCCCGCGATTGAAAATAGACCTGTCGCTAAGTCACGCCCCCTGTCGTTATGACGAAATCTGAAAAACAAACCAGACTCGATAACAATAACATAATGGAAAAATGGCAGCTGACAGTATATCAAATCAGGTTTTGGAGAGGTTTTGGGCGAAAAGGGATTTGATTTCTTCCAGGATCAATCGAAAGGGACTACATTACGCTATGGAGGGGTATACTCAAACCTTTTAAACAAACGCGATTAACTATTTACATGTGCAAAAACGCCAACATATTCTTTATTTTGCTGACCACTTGTTTTTTTATCCCAACAAAAGCCAGTTGGGATAAGGACAGTTCCTCTGCGTCTCTGTCGTAGATCGCACCATCTTTCAACGTCTGTTTAATGCAACTGCATCACCTTCTCTCACATGATCAGCAGCTCGCGGTTTCACTCCTCCCCCCCCCCCCCCCCCCCCCCAAGTGTAAATTGGGGTGCTAGCTCAAGCAACCTCATCGCAAACATGCTACGGCCACACTGCACGCGTTACTCGCGTTAAGAAACGCGCATAACGAGCTTCAAGTCTCAGGCGCGCATAACGTGCCTGAGACTTGAAGCTCTACTTGAACTCGCAGGAAATGACTTGTGAGCCTCTCTGCTATCCCAGCATGTACTGTATATATTTGGGAAGAAAAAAGACAGATTGTGTCTTAACCATCATTGAATTACTGTATGACTTGGTGTTGAGAACCGATCGATTCGATTGGTACTCTTTTTCCCGGGGGAATAAAACAAACAAAGTGAATTCAAAGTAAATATGCAGACAAGCTATTGCCAACCTCAAATTCTGTTCTGATGTTGCTTGTCATGTAGATGTCCTGCTTCTCCCTCTCCTGTAGAATTGTTACCCTGAATTGTCTCCACCTGTTTAAATTACTTAATTTGTTCACCTGTGTTTCCCTTTTCGATTTAAGTTGGCCCTTTCATGTTTTTTTTCTCAGATGGTCTGTAGGTAGGAGCCTCTGGAAGCGCCTGTCCTGTTACCTCGCCTGACATTTCTGGTTCTCGGGTCTGTTTATATTCTCCCAGTTTCCTGGTCGTATTTATCCCTTTTTTTTTATCAGCTGTTTTTTGTTCCAGTTTTTCTCTGCCAGTACAAGGAACTATTGTTTTAGTAACTGGCGAACAGAGTGGCATTTGGGTCCTGCTCCAGAACTCTTGCAACATGAACACTCTGGTGCGCCCAGAATGTTCCTGGCAAAGAACCTCAACATGTTTGTTTCCATGTTGGATTTGATGATTTAGTCAGAGACCCGCAACTTCATTGTCCTCAGTCGCCGATGCTCTGCCTGCATTATAGACCTGCATCATGATATTAGTAGTAATTAAAACCAGAATCATGTCTGAAATATCATGTAAAAAAAACAGAACCAGCAGCTGGCACAAGTGGCTGTCAGTGGGTTCCTCACCGCGTCTGTATAGTGGCCTTGAAGGGTGCAAAAATCGACCTCTACCTCCAAGCACGGAGCGATCTTGACATCCAGCCGCCCACATTGACTCCAGAAATTTAAATATTATCTTGGCCAATCAAGGATGGTGTCATAGCTGTGGTTGCGTTCAGGGGCGTTTCTAGGTTTCTGAAACATCCGGGGCTTAGCCCAAGAGGGAATAGGACAGTGCGCGTGTGGCAAATTTTGTTGTATACTTTATTGCGCTTGCATTTTTTTTCATAATGCTTTACCTAAATAAACAAAATAGGCAGGTAATTATAGCTTTGAATAGCTACCTGACTGCTGCTTATCCCCAGACATCTAAAGTTCCATTCAAGTTATTTCAGAGTAAAATGAATACAAGTGAGACAGACCTTACATTACCTATATCAGGTGTGTCAAACTAATTTTCACAAAGGGCCAATCTATGATGAAATGATAATCATACTAAGGGCTGACATGGAGTTTGCTGACATGCCTTCTTTTTAATCCAAAAAGTAAAAACAACATATCTATGGATGTATTGTATGCAACCTGTGTACAGGGTCATATAGGCTAGGTTTCATTTCAACATTTTGGGAGACAAATTATAGGTGGGGGGTATGGGGGTGCTCCCCCAGAAATGTTTGAGCGTCAAACACTTAATTTCCTGCATTCTGGTGGATTTTTATTCATCTATCTGTGCCTTTTCTGCATCATTTTATAGTGGAAAGGAAAAGACAACATTCAGGTTCATAAAGAAACAACTATTATGGAATATAATGCAGTAAGGCTCTCAGGCATCCTGGATTTTTCAAAACTTTCCGCAAATTGAAAACATATCACATGTTTTGGGTATTTCTTTTTTAGGAATCATGACTCAGCACCAGTGTTAACTATTTATGACACTTAACATTGGTAATGAAATGACAGTCGGCATTGGAATCGAAAAGGGCAGCAGCTAGCTAGTTAGCTAAATTGTAACTTAAGGCAAAAGTTGGAAACAAATCATGTTAGCATTCATCCTTAGACACTTGACACAATCAGTCATCAATATTGGCATGCTATTTAGCCTCATAGATTGGCCTATTTACAGACCACAAAAAACGGATATATTTTCTTCAATAAATTCATAAATTCATGGCTTAAAATCTTAAGCAGTAGAACAGAAATTCCTAGCAGTAAGCTACGCAAGAGTCCTAACAAATGGGGGCATGTGCGACGTGTGGATATAGCACAGGCTCTGCATGCAGCAAAAATTTATAATGTATATATTTTTTCTTTTTTTAACAAAAAAGATTCAGGGCTAATCAAATTAGATCCGGGGCTTTAGCCCCGAATAAAACAGCCTAGTGACGCCACTGGTTGCGTTACAGGCTGCCACTGGATTGTAACAATGACTCCTTAAGCAGCAAGCGGTATCTTTAACAACAGAGTCAACACAGCCATAGGTGCAGTAATCCCAGAAATAGACTCAATAACTAAACAAGAACAAGAGCAGTACTAGCAGAGTTTCTCATGGAAAATGCGCAGCAAAACAGAATGTGATCAGGATGGTATCCAGGCTAGCGATGGGCTACCCATGTTGAGTAATCTAGTGGTTAGTCAGCAAGTTAATGCTATGATACTTGTGGCCATTTCATTATAATGAAATGACACAATTTCTATAAACTTTATGTGAAAAAAGCTTTGATACATTAACTTAAGTGAACATGAGTTCAACTACCATGATAGTTCAAGATGTCAAACGACTTTTTTTGCTTTGTTTCGATTTAGCAAACCCTAGCAGCAGAAATGACATTATGCCTTTAACTTTGCTGTGGCGAATCTTCTGTAGACAAGGAACCCATCCACATACAAAGGTCTCCCTGTGCAATGAAGTACACAAACAACGTATTGTCGTGCTCTGCCAAAACAAGGATGGATTAATCCACACTGCTCTGAAATCATACCTTTGAGCAAATCTTCACCTGGACAGATGGAGAACGGTCTCCTCTGTTGCCTTCCATCTCTCATTACCTCCCAATCCTCTTGGTATCATGGCAAACACATTCAGAAGGCATCTTCTCTTCTGAAGCCGAACACCAACAACATCAACAACAAACATATGCCAAAGGATTCTCATTCATCAATGTTCTATAGGGTTACATTTTTAAAAAATTTAGGAGCCGGCCCTTTCAGCCAAGGTCGATGTCCTGCATTCCGTACTCCCCCTTAAACAACACTTTGGCAGGTTTCAGCAGTGTTCCTGCTTCTTTGGCAGCTGTGAGTACATTTTTTATCAAGATCTTTAACAAGGATTCAACTACATTGTGGGTGAAGTTAACCTTGTCTGCCCAATGTGAAATGGAATTTGACTGAGGGTCTCATCTCATCTTCATCCGCTTATCCGGGGTCGGGTCGCGGGGGGAGCAGCTCAAGCAGGGGGCCCCAGACTTCCCTTTCCCAGGGCCACATTGACCAGTTCTGACGGGGGGATCCCGAGGCGTTCCCAGGCCAGTGTTGAGATATAATCTCTCCACCTAGTTCTGGGTCTTCCCCAAGGTCTCCTCCCCACTGGACGTGCCTGAAACACCTCCCAAGGGAGGCGCCCAGTGGGCATCCTTACCAGATGCCCGAACCACCTCAGCTGACTCCTTTCTAAGTAAAGGAGCAGCGGCTCTAATCCGAGTTCCTCACGGATGGCTGAGCTTCTCACCCTATCCCTAAGGGAGACGCCAGCCACCCTTCTGAGAAAACTCATCTCGGCCGCTTGTACCCGCGATCTAGTCCTTTCGGTCATCACCCAACCCTCATGACCATAGGTGAGGATAGGACGAAGATCGACCGGTAGATCGAGAGCTTTGCCTTGCAGCTCAGCTCTCTTTTCGTAACAACGATGCGGTAAAGCGAACGCAATACCGCCCCCGCTGCTCCGATTCTCCGGCCAATCTCACGCTCCATCGTACCCTCACTCGCGAACAAGACCCCGAGGTACTTGAACTCCTTCACTTGGGCTAAGGACTCATTTCCTGCCCGGAGTAAGCAATCCACCGGTTTCAAGAGTCATGGCCTCAGATTTAGTGGTGCTGATCCTCATCCCAGCCGCTTCAAACTCGGCCGCCAGCCGATCCAGTGAGTGCTGAAGGTCACAGGCCGATGATCCAATGCAGATTTTTGCAGATGATGAACACACATCATCACATCATCTGCAAAAAGCAGTGACGAGATCCTCAGACCACCGAACTGCAACCCCTCCCCACCACGACTACGCCTTGATATCCTGTCCATGTATATCACAAGCAGGATTGGTGACAAGGCGCAGCCCTGGCGGAGACCAGCACCCATTGAGAACGAAACTGACTGGCTGCCAAGGACGCAGCTCTCGCTTTGGGAGTACAGAGATTGGATGGCCCTGAGGAGAGACCCCCTTACCCCATACTCCCGCAGCACCTCCCAGTTTTTCCCGGGGGACCCGGTCATACACCTTCTCCAGATCCACAAAACACATGTAGACCGGACGGGCATACTCCCAGGCCCCCTCCAGGATCCTTGCGAGAGTGAAGAGCTGGTCCGGAGTTCCACGTCCGGGGCAAAAACCGCATCGTTCCTCTTCAATCTGAGGTTTGACGATCGGCCGAACCCTCCTTTCCAGCACCTTGGAGTAGACTTTACCAGGGAGGCTGAGAAATATGATACCCCGGTAATTGGCACACACTCTGGTCCCCCTTTTTGAACAGGGGAACCACCACCCCGGTTCCTCAAAGTGTTCCTTCCAACGTCCAACGACCTCCTCAGTTGAGGTCAACAGAGTCCCATCATTACTGTACACAGCTTGGATGGTTCCCTGTTTCCCCCTCCTGAGATGCCGGATAGTCTTCCAGAAACACTTTGGTGCCGACCGAAAGTCCTTCTCCATGGCCTCTCCGAACTTCTCCCACACCCGCTGCTTAACCTCCGACACGGCAGCAGCTGCAGCACTTCGAGCCTGTCGGTACCCTGCAACCGAGTCAGGAGTCCTCCAGGATATCATATCCCGGAAGGCCTCCTTCTTCAATCGGACTGCTTCCCTGACCACCGGTGTCCACCACGGTGTCCGAGGGTTACCGCCCCTTGAGGAGCCTAAGACCCTGAGGCCACAGCTAGCCGCCACAGCTTCAGCAATGGAGGCTTTGAACACCGCCCACTCCGGCTCAATGCCCCCAACCTCCACAGAAATGCCAGAAAATGACTGAGGGGTTGGTTTCCTTTTTGCTTCTCTGGGACAGTAAATGCCCAACATCTCTCATCTGCACCATTCTGTTCCACAGAAGCCCCTCTGGTGTAGGTTCTTGGAGTTGATAAACCAGTACAGAACACTGATGGTAAAAACGCTGAGGCAGCTATTTGGTCAAGTTCACATTTTCCTTCTTATATTTAGTATTCCATCTTTTCTATCTGAAATCACAGCTTTCATAAATCCTGAACACACCCTGAAAGATATATACTCATGAAAAACAACAGGGCATGTTCTGAGAAAGGCCAACTGAGCAGCATGTGACTCCTGCTGTTTGCACTGTGACAGATTGATACTTATACTGACATACTGACACTTGGAACTGTACGGAGGCCCTGAAGGGCCATGGTGAGGGTGTACTTGTCATGGTGGGTATTTGCTTTTGTGATACTTTTGCGTTACCTTGCCAAACTTTTGTGTAACATTGCAAAAAGTTTTGCGTTACCTCACGATCAGTAACTCATAAGCGAAACACTGTTCAAACAATTACTCTTAACCACAACCTCTGAGCTGGGGATCCGTTGCTGGACCGTAAGACATAAGAAGGGCCATTTGATGCCAATACCAACCCCTCAGCTGCTCCACTGATCAACTTCTTTACGGACAGTAGGGGGTTAGAGACCCAGGTTTGGCAGGGACGAGGAGGGGAACAGGACGAAGGTGAATCCACGTACACTGTTCAATCAACGTACTGTAGAATACTATACGGTAAATAGTGCGGGTCAGATACAGGGATTTGGTAGGGACGGGTGTGGGGGCAGGGCAAAGGTGTTATCAGCCAACAGTTGGACTCAGAGACCGGGCTCTAGCAGGGAGGGGGATGGAAACAGAAGGAGGCAAAACCATATGTAACTGTTTAAGAGATTAATACATTACTCTTCACGCCATACTACCTCAAAACATTTTCTGGACGTTGCAGTGGGAATGGTCTCCCATTGTTATGTCACATTGTGAGAAGTTTTTTTTATTTATTCTGTAGTTGGCTCCCTTAGCAACGGACCCAATCCACCTCAGAATGTGGCAGTTAAAACTTTAAAAAAATTAAGGTTAACCGAGACCCACAAACATTATTTGAAATGATGGACCTCCTTAAAATGTTCATAGGACATACGATTAAAACGTGTTTGTTTTTTTAAACATATATACTGGGGTTATGAAGTTATGTTTGCCAGTATCGTGGGACATTTCCCTTCTAGCTGGGATAGCAGCATGTCTCATAGACATAGAACAAAACCTGCAGTTGTCTGATGACATGGCCCGCTTTGAGAGGGGGTAACAATTACATTTTGATGCAAGCCTATTTAATCTTGAATGGATATCCACATGGCTATAGGGGAGATCTATTGTCCTCAATGTGCAGACCCATATTAAGGCCGCACTTCAGATTAAAGATGGTCGTAATTAGAACCAGTGCATTGCCTGTTCAAAACTTGCTTGTTTGAGCCCATCTTTGGCCTCCAGTATTGCTGTTTGCAGCCATTTCAAGAACCGCTCATCCACACTACTTCACTCGATGCTACACTGCCTTGCTTTCCTCAGCACACACACGCACACGCACACACACACTGGACATGCATTCAATAAAACATTTTGGGCATGATGATATTTACGTAAATATTGCCCTGCTTATTTCCACAATAATCAGATCGTATGAATCCAAGTACTTTTAACTAGATATTTACTACTCTTACACTACTGTTTAGGTACTTTACAAACCTCATGTATTGTATTAATGTGTAGTGTCTAGGTTCTGTTCATAAGTGCAGCACATTGTCTGAGAAGACAATACAGATAAACTACTATCTAATCATTGTTTTGTGATTCCACTTACTCTAATCATGTATCTCTACGTACCTTACATTTCACAATTTATGCTAATATTGGAAACATATCCTCAACTTCACATTTGATGCTGACAATATATGCAAATGTATAGTTCTTAAATTGACTTGCTTAAGGCTACAGAAGTTAGCTAACTAGTACACTTGAATTAAAAAAGGAAATATAGGCACCTACCACCGGGACCCTTGTTGCTAAAGGTATAATTTGTTGTGAGGGATCAAAAAAGCTGGGCTAACAGCCGGACCCTCTGCTTGGAATGAAACCCCCTTTGTATTCGTCTTTTTGGGTGTGCTATATTGGGCTGACTCAATTCCAGAACTACTGCCACAAATCGTCTTTCGGAAATAAATATTTTTAATGCATTTAAACACATCACTGTGTTTTGTAAACAATGATTGCTAGGATTACGTAAGATTCCCTCCCCAAGGGAATCAAGCCATTTGGGTTTTGCTTTTCTTATTTGCAGTAACTCCCCGATGTTTGAGTCCAAAGGTCTCAGTGAGGTTCAATATTTAAAGCCAGTCCCAGAACACACAGACCGCACTATAAGACTCCATTCTCTGACCAGCATTCAATCCTGTTCTCCAGCCATCATGGTAGGCTGTTTTCTCATTACCTACATAGATAGGTCATCAATAATATTGATGCACGTTTATGTACATGTATGTTTATGTGTTTGTTGGCACATATTTTAATGCTGCGTATATTGTCATAGGATAATGACAATATAGCAAACAAGTCTGTAACTATCATGTTCTTCTCTTCCCCTTAGAGATTTCTGGTTGTAGCTTCAGTTGTGTGCGCCCTTGCAGCCGTGCTAGATGCCCACTGCTTCCGTGTAGCTTTGAAACCAGGTAAACATGTGGAGACAGATAAACAAGCACACTTTGAAATGTGTACACGTTAGATACTATCTTGTTATCATTTTGAGTTGATGTCTTGTTCACCCTGTAGGAGCAACTTCGTGTCAGGATACCGTGGACAACACGTGGCATGACGTAGGATCCAGCTGGAGAAACAGCCAATGCATGGACTGCCATTGTGGTGGATGCTGCGCAAAGTAAGTTTCACTTTCACCGTCAATTCAATGCTCCTTTGGGAAACGCTACCTCCTAATTTCTAATGAGTCATTTGTCATTGCAGTTTCATGACGCCTCAAAGCTATCCCGATGACTGCGTGTCCGAGTTCGATTCGGAGGCTTGTGAATTTAAAGTACACAAGAAGACTGACCCTTCAGTAGCATGCCCCATCTTCACCGCTACAGGATAGTAATCAGGCAGATGATTGGTTGGTTGCATGTACGGTCTGGTTATTTACAGTGTGCTTTAAAAAGTTTGAACTGGGCTCGAACAGTTCTACCTGAGTCATGCAAAAGTCAAAAAATAAAGTCTGTTCAAGTCTGTTCATGGGACTTTTATCATGCAACATTAAAACCAGTTTAATTTAATGTGCTGTTTGTTGTTCTCTCTTCAAAATGATGCGATGTTATGAAGGTGTGACTGTGGTCACATCTTTGCTCTCATTATTGACCACTGCATCATGAAAGGCCTTTTTTCTAGACCAAGAAAATCAATTAAACGTAGCATGTACTATACATTGCCTCGAACGGCATCCGGACTACAGTCCGTTTGTATAAAACTGATTCTTAATGACCTGAAGGAGCAACTGACCAACATGACCAATGTATTAATTCAAATCAATGAGTCTCTTCAACAGATTGCCTCTTGCGCAAATAAAATGGCAAATAAACCGTTGACCAATGTCTCCTTTTTTTCCCCTCCAATGCTGCAAAACACAAAATGAAAGGTGTTATGTTTCTGTGCCGGATTTACCTAAAATCTCTGTATGAGCCTCTGTCTCGTCTGAAGGCCAGCGGCATTAGGAGGTGGTAAGGGCACTGCGTCAGGCATGGGGCCTGGGGAGTTCCTGCAGGGGGACCCCCTGTCTGATGGCTCAATTGTCGGGATGCACGATATATCGGCAGTGATATCGTTATCGGCCGATGTTAGTCATTTTTAACATATCGGCATCGGCCCGATAAGTAAAACTGATCCGATATTAACAGCCGATATTTATTTCCGTCTAGTTGCAGTTGTGTGTGTTTTTTGCCCATGCGCAGCTTGTTTGGTCATGTGACAGTGTCAGTGACGCAGCCAGAGACGCATGGAGAGGCAGTACAGGAGTGTTTGTCACCTTAATTGAAAATAATCAATGTCTGCGGTTTGGATGTTTTTTACGGTCTCAAATGAAGGTACTCGAATTGCAATATGCAGTACTTGCAAAGCCGAAGTAATGCGCGGAGGATGCCGTATCAAATCATTCAACACCACTAGTGGTGCAACGGTTCACGGGTTTCCCGTGAATCCCGTACGGATCAACACTCACGGTTCGGGACGCAAGTGATCCGGTGTGAAAACGGCCACGGCCACGGCCAGATGGCCTAGTGTGAGTGCACCCTTAAGCTCAACGGTGCTCCTCGTACGCACATGGGCATGGTTATACGCCTGTTCCTGCAGGGTCCTCGGGTTGGTTAAGCGGGTCATTATCCATGGCTTCAGCTGGTAACCTTGATCACCTAATGATGATATATTTTTTAACAACTGTACATAACCCAGCAATAGTATTTTAAACATGCAGTAGCCTAGTACTCACCAAGGAGCCAGCCATCTTCCACAGCGCCTTCTTGGAGACGCAGACCAACAGAGCTGTTCTGCATGATGATTGAGTCGTGTGTTCCTCCAGGCTACCGCGCAACAACGTTTAAAAAGGACAGATTTGCATCACAAACGATTTGCACGTTGACAGAATGAAACCCCTTTCTGTTAAAATAGTTAAATTCGTTAGTTGACGGTGCTTTCATGGCTATGTGGGTGCAATCCATGGCTCCAATTATGTTTGTGAATCCGGCGATGGCGTGAAAGCCCTGTTTGATTTCGGCTTGTTGGGGATCTCTGTAAGGGAACTGGATGTAGTTTGGGGCAAGGGAAATAATTGCGTCCAACACCGCCGGCATGGTCCTACTCATCGATGGCTGGGAAATGCCGGATATGTTTCCAACCTCACGCTGATATGTGCCAGCTAAAAATCCCAGGGTGGAAAGGAGTTGGATATTCACAGGGATTGCGTTCGCGAGTCTCATGTCTCGAGCCAACATTGGCCCTAAATGCCGACAGAAATCCAGCAGTACATTCTTTGGGAAGCGGTACCTACTAAGAAGCCACTCTGTGCTCTCCCCAAGCAGATCACCACGATCTTTAAAAATGCGCTCCCTGCGCGTTTTCAAAAATTCCTCACAGCTGTCTTTTATAGGGTTTGAAACCAATTAGGTAATTTGTCCGTTTAAAATTAGACAAAGGAGTAATTGAATGTTTTCTAATTAAAGTGAACACGGGACATATGTGGATGTCGATTGCCTAATGCAGACGTTGACACTCTTAAATGCTTTGCTTTGCGCTTGTAATATCGCTATTCTACCACTTGATTCTGTTCGTAAGCATGGCCAGAGCTGTGCTTGAATTTACACGCATTCCTATGTCGGTAAATTCCATACTTTGCGTGGCAATGATCTTACTCCCTCCTTACGCACAAATCTGTGCGTAAGTACGGTTGATAAATGAGGCCCCAGGCTTTGATAACAGGCTTTGTGAGGCTACCTGTTAAAGTGCAACACAACCTACCTGTAAAAGTGCAAAGAGAGCAGTGAGTCTTCTTGTTCCCGTCCTTACGTCATTTTTTATTCAGGACATGGTTCTCAGCAGCTGGTTGAGGTCCCTGCCGACGCTCGGGGGCTGGGAGACGGCGCTCTGCCGCAGGCCGGGCCCCATCTGATGGTGGAGGGCTCGGCACAGGCTGGTGGTCGCCCGGTGCACGCTGCCGCTGGACGGGCCCAGCAGGCACCACAGCAGGGGCAGCGCCTTCTGCTCCACCAGCTGGGGCCGGCGGGGGTACAGCTCCGTCACCAGCTCTGGGGGGGAGGAGGAGACGGAGGGAAAGGGGGAGGGGAGGAGACAGAGGAAGAGAAGGAGGATGAAGCCAAGGTAGAGACAAAAGAATGGGAGACAGGAGTAGACCGAGGAAGAGAAGGAGGAGATGGAGGCGGCAGAGCAGAGTGGATCAGATGCCTCTTGATTGGCCACACAATGGTATACGTATGTTTGGTGCTGATCATTGCAAAAAACAAAACAAACAAACATTATATCCATTAACAAACCTGCAACCTTCCCGATCAGTTCCACCTTTGCTTGGCCGCTAAGAGCCCGTGCCTTGAAGCAGAACGGCTCCAGGAGGAGGCTGCTGTCTGGAGAGGGCCAAGGGAAGAACACATGAGTAACAAGTACAACGCCGTGGTCAGACCGGACCATGTTCCGGACAGCTCCCCACCGGGCCCTCACCGAGGTTCAGCACCAGCTCGCAGAGGGCCCCTGTGGCGGCCGAGTACACGGCGCAGTTCTTGGAGTTCAGGTGGTTGTCCACGATGGCGGGCACCAGGTGGTTGAGAACCCCGGACAGGTCGTCCTTCAGCAGGCGCACCATCTCCTGCAGGGCCTCCAAGGCGTACAGGTTCACCTTACGGTTGGACTCCTGCAGGCGGTCTCTGAAGGCGTCAAACACCTGGGGGAGCGGGAGAAACGGGGAACAGATGAACAAAAAGGGGACAGGAGGGAGTCTCACCCGGAAAGCGAATAAGGGCGAGTGTGAGGTAGTGGGCGTTTACGAGCGGTGGGGGTGTTTTACGGACCGGGAACAGGCTGCGGATAACCATGCTGGGGTTGTCCTGGCAGTCGGCCACCAGCTGGTCGATGCCTTTGATGCGCTCCCTGAACTCCTTGGACTCCAGCAGAGCGGTGAGCTGCCTGATGTACTCAGCCTTGTCTTCGATTATGTGACCCTGAGGTTTGGAGCTGTACTTGCTGTTGGGCTCCCTGTAGGGTATCACAAAATATAATGTCATGAAATTGCATACATGCTCACTACATATATATATATGATCTTGGAAATAAGATAAAAGATATTCTTAAAGTTTGCTTGAAGTTGAGAAAACGAACAAATGCATAAATAAATATAGGAGAGACATTGCAAACAAAAGACACCCGAGAGAGGAGCTGACCTCATAGCATAAGTAAGGGTTTTACTTTCACCAACATATTTCAAAGGTGGCTGTCATGTGTCTGGGAGGAGTCTCACCTGGGGGTTCTGGTGGTTGTGTTGGTCGGGGTGGCGGTGGTGGCGGGGCTGGGGGCTATGGTCGGTTTCGGGAGCTTCCTTTTGAGCGTCGAGGCCCTGACGGTGCCACTGCCGGGAAGCGAGGGTGGGGTCTGGGGCGTCTCACCCAGACCCTGACCCTGACCCTGACACAACAAACACAACAACAACGTTCACAAGACCCGTCACCAAGCGGTAGGGTGGGGCGAGAGGGCGGGGCCTTCCGTACCTTTGCCTCGAGTCCGCTGACCGTCTTGCGGGCGGCGGAAAGGTCCTTGGTGGGGATGTTCTTCTCCAGCATGCTATCAAAGTCCTGGTGGGAGGACAGGAACAGCAACATCCGGCGGCCAAAGGACCTGAAGGGGGAGGAGTGAGACCGGCACGTCACCGAGCCGTTGGACACACGCCAAAGCCTTCAGCCAACACAGGAAGTCACCGGGGGCTCTACATGCCTGGGTTCCTGGGAGGAGTCCAGGGCCAGCTTGACCACGGCCGGGAGGATTCTGTCCGTCACGTCCTTCCCTCCGGACAGCAGGCGGGCCACGCCCAACCTCTCCAGCAGATCGGCCAGGTGCTGGGCGGCGCACTTCCTCACCACCGCGCTCAGGTGGCTGCAGACACACACGGGTAGGTTCACCATGAAGGACGCACACAAAGAGACACAAACCACAGAAATGCACAACAGATGGAAATAGGGAAACATAGGCTAGACCTCTTGAGTATCCTACCTACCAGTCCAAAGCAGATTAAGGATTTTAGAAACGTTTCCTTCGACACTCAAGTCCTATTTAATCGTCTATTTTTTCTGTTGTGTGTTTGCTGCTGCCGCTGATTATTTGTACTATTATAAATCACAGATTTAATCTTGCAATACCGATACTCTGGTAGATATACTAGAAAACACAACAAGGCGCAATACAGTGTGTTTGTGTCTGCGTTGTGTGTGCGTGTGTCTGTGCATGTGTGCGTGCAGCCCCCTGACCTCAAACCCCCGTCCAGGAAGGCGTTGATGCAGCGTGCCGGCGTGCAGTGCCGCACCATGTGGCCCAGCGCCGCGTCCACTTCCTGCCGCATGAAGGCGTTGCTCTCGGCCACCTTGTGCAGCAGCGCCCTGGCCGTGGTGTCCACCTCCTTGTCCATGTCCCGCTGCAGGTGGCAGTACAGGACGCCCAACGTGCACACGGCTACGCGGGACACGCCCGAACGCAGGTTCTTCACCTGAGAACCAGACACACACGGAGACACAGACACACACGTGGTAGACACCACTCTCACTCTGTAAAGGTTCTTTGAGTGTCTTGGAAAGCGCTACATGAATGAAATGCATGCGTTACATTATAGTACGTTTCACACTCCTCGCTTCATTCAAGGCTGTGTTTTGCTAACTTTGTTCATGTCGAATCAACCACTTGTTCTATGGTGTAGAATTGATGGGGATGGTTTTACACACAGCGAGGTACATAGACTAAGCTGTAGACAGGACTGAGTTTGTTTTACACTTGCAGACAGTGACGGACTGTCCACACCCAGCCGCCCGCCCACTCACACGCCCACCCACAGTGACAGACGCTTGTCTCCATGTTACGCGCTAGAGAGAGCGCACCAGGGAGCAGGCCCAGAGAGGGGGAGCTACCTCTTGCACGAGGGCGAGGCAGACGTCGCGGAGCCTGGGGCGCAGCGTGTCCCCGTGGTTCTGGGCCAGACTGCGCAGCACCATGAGCCCTTCCATCTTCTCCTCCCTGCGTTCAGAACCACAGCAGGTCAGTCAAATGAAACAAATGAAGTTCGGATTGCATCGACAAATTCGAGTGTGTGTGTATGTGGTGTGTGTGTATGTCTCACCAGTTCTCTGAACTGATGAGAGTGAGGCTCTGTGTCATGGCCAGCTCAGGTTTGGCAAAGGGGCGGGGCCTTGGGGGCTCTGCTGGGTCTCGCTGGGGGCCGCTGAGGGAGCCCTGGGCCGGCTCATCTGCACACACACACGTTTTGAAAAATAAACGCCATAATTACCAACTTTCGCCAATAGATAGCATCAGTTCACCGAAAGGAATTAAAGGCGTGTTCCATATAGACGCCTGTCCCAAATACAAGCCGCTTGAGTTCAGGGATTGAAACAAATAAAAGCACGGGCTGATAATTAAAGTTTTGCAGTATGCAGGCTCAATACTATAAATTACATTGAATTGATTTATTTGTGTAAGAGATGCCATTCTTACCTCTGCTATCCAACAGCTTCTCCTCCAGCTTGGGCTCAGCGGTCAGGCTCTGGTTGGGGAAACAGCGGCCCCCGTTTTTCTGCCGCTTCCCAGAGGGCCCGGCCTCTTCCCCTGCCTGGTGGGGGGGCTGGCCCCGGAGCTTCTCCCGCTGGATCCTGCCGTTCCTCAGAGGCTCCTGCACAGGGGGAAACGGGCTGAACGAGTACTTACCTCTGCCCACCACGCCTTCAGGAACGTCAGAGGCCGGCGGGCTGCCCGGGGCCTGGGACCTCTGGCCGCGACCGGACTGGGAGCGCTCCGTCCCAGGGAGGTCCGCCTCGGCGCCTCCGAGCGCCCGACGGCGGGAGGGGGCAGCGGCGTTCCAGGACGAGGGGGAGGAGCTCAGCGGGGCGGCCCGCAGAGGACCAGTTGGATCCACTGTGAAGGACACTGTTTAAAAGTACACCTTAAGCATATTTTAATGCGACAAATAAACTTGTAATAACTTTTTGTATATTTAAATTATATTTGCAATACACTAAAGTATACGACTTCTTCACCTGGGGGGCTTTGGCCCGGGGAAGTGTCCTGGCTCGAGGCGGCACCCAGAGCCAGTGCACGGGGGGACACGGTGTCGGAGTGGGCCGCCGTGATCCAGGCTTCCTGGCCGTCAGCCTCCTCAGCCACAGCCAACCGGGGCAGCCTAGACCCACGAGGGTAGCGGGGGTTATGGCCCGGTGGCTTGGCCTCAGTAGGGGGGCGGAGGACGATCCTGTCATTGGCATCAGCGGCTGGGGCAGCCAACCGGGGCAGCCTAACCCCACGATGGTGGTCAGGGTCAGCCACTTCTAATGAGGGGCAATTGAAGTAAACTTTAATAAAACATTTTAAGTGTATTACACAGGACTTGAAAATAAGTGTACTTTACATAAGTACCCTAAATGACCACGTATTCGCAATTATTCTAAGGCACCGTAATGTAATTTGAGATTAACTTTCTGTAAGTATACTTATATACACTTCTACTTTGCTATTTAGTATACTTTTTTTTTAAGTACACATACGTACAATTTACAATACACTTACAATAAAATACACTTTTTTATAAGTACAAGAATTAGTATACTTATTTTTCAGTACATTAAAGTGGAACTTAATGACATTTATTGTGAAGTACACTTTTGAAAAGTACATACGTTAAACATACTTTCAATTAAGCACAAAAAGTAAAAGTATACTTGTAATAATTCTTGCATACTTCAATTACATTTGCAATACACTAAAGCATACGACTTCTTCACCTGGGGGGCTTTGGCCCGGGGAAGTCTCCTGGCTCGAGGCGGCACCCAGAGCCAGTGCACGGGGGGACACGGTGTCGGGGTGGGCCGCCGTGATCCAGGCTTCCTGGCCGTCAGCCACAGCCAACCGGGGCAGCCTAGACCCACGAGGGTAGCGGGGGCTATGGCCCGGCGGCTTGGCCTCAGTAGGGGGGCGGAGGACGAGCCTCTCGTTGCTGCCACCAGCTGGGGCAGCCAACCGGGGCAGCCTAGACCCACGAGGGTAGCGGGGGTTAAGGCCCGGTGGCTTGGCCTCAGTAGGGGGGGCGGGGACGAGCCTGGTCACCTCGGTGAAGAACTCCCTGTCGGCCATCATGTTGGAAGCAGGGGTCAATTGAGTCGGCAAAGAAAACAATGTCTTCCTGTGCATCGTCGCTGTTCGATGATCTCTCTATGAGTCTCTGTAATAAAACATATTAAATGTATTATTTATTGTGAAAAGATAATAAAACGACATGCGTTGTACGCTCCTATCACGGTGTCTCATTAAGTTTGCAATTACTTGCACTGGAAGTCGATAAAGACACAGAATAATTCTGTAAAATCACGGTTCAACACTGAAAAGTTGAACCAACCACGAGTGTGAGTACAGTGCATACCGAACCGTGTAGGCCTACTAACATAAACGTCAGTAGCCCACTAGCTAGTAAGAGAGTGCGCTAACACCTCCAGCAGCAGCATTGCTTCAGATATCACTCTCATTAAGTGCGATGTCGTGAGTACATGCAGCACGAACGTTCCACAAATGTGGGTTACCGATCTGTATATTCATGCCGTATAACGGTTACGGTGACAGAAGTTACGATTACCGATAAATCGATCGGTGATTTCACAGTGAAAAACGATTTACAATAACATACATAATTGTTAGCGTTATCGATCAGTTAGATGACTTTTTAAAATGACATTGAACTTTTCGACGAGGGGTGCATGGGCCCTTTGGCGTTTGGAGAGCGAGGTGAGAGGCCGTGGCGGGCCCGAGGTCCACGACGCCCCGAGCACGGGTATTTCAATCGAGCAAAATGTGGCAGATTCATCTTTTACACTTCGATAAATATATAATTGACATGTAATCATTTGCCTTGGACGGATTTATAATAGCATTGACATAAAATGGGACTACTTTATTACTTAGAGCAATAGTTCATGACTTACCTCTACTTGGCGTCGAAGGGCGAATGAAAACTTTAGAACTTGAGCAGACACTTGATTGACACGAGACATTATGACGAGCCCAGCTTCCCGAACCTATCATTGAGCGCATTGTGACCTCACAGTAATTTGTGTGTTTTAGTACAATCCTGGCTATAGGATACCGCAGATCTTGAAACAAATATATCACCAAAACACTGATGCTTTGCATCATTGCGTGTGCATGCTATTGATACTGAAAATTGCACCATGTGATGTGACCGTGTGAGGATTAAACCAACCTGAGTTGGACATTAGTGAATCACACATATGAATGCATGCGTTCATATAGGCGCGTGCCGTCCATATGGGCAGGTGGGGCGGCGAACTCCCTGCAAAAGCATGCTCCCAAAAAAATAGTTCCTCAGTAAATCTTTGCTCCAAGTTTATTTTTAATAATGTGATTTTCACATTAACTATCGATAGTTTCTGTAGGTTTTCTGATTATTTTGGTCTGTTGATATTAAATTGATGGTGGCTATTCTAATTGAGTTTAACGAGTCATGCAATGTGGGGCAGGGGAGCTCAACGACCGCGTCCCTCCGTATGTTTCTCGCATAACCCTGCAGGCTGCAATAAGAATTGCAATCCGCGCTATAAGACGCCCATATGGTCGTAAAGTCTGCTGCATGGTCATATTCTAGGACTGTAGTTGTTTAAAGTCGAATTACTCCGCCTGTATCTTTCGGCATTGAAGCCTATTTATTTATTTATTTATTTCAGCAGGTATTAAAATTGTATACCTGATTTCATACCTGATTTAAACAGCTGTTATTGAGAAATATCTGATTTCAAAAGTGTTGTTATTGAGAGATTTGCACACATCGTCGTGCCAAGTTCCAAATCGAAGGTCTGCTTGATTGATGACTTCCATTTCTACTTTTCATGTATTTGCAATGCACTCGCTAAGCCTGTTAGATTGTTAAAATAAAATATGGAAATAACTTCCCTATAATGTCGAATTTGTCCTTTGAAATTGTGTTTCCATTGCACATAGGCGGTTCTAATTAGCCCGACATCATATGACGTGTTGCGGATGGCACTTCAAAAGCGTGCAGTAACATTAGGCTATTAGTTTATTTTTACATGTTTTAATGTAGCTCAAAATATACATGTTAAAAATATGTATAAATTGTGGGTATGGTCATACGCCAGTAGTTTCTGCCCCACCGAAATTAAGGGGCATCGCACGCTAATTTGCACAGTATAATATTCAACATTTCCACATTCAATCGTCATAAAATATCTGATTGCCTAAACTACTACGCTACTACACATTACAATGTTATGGTTTGGCAGCAGGTGGCAGTATAGGACCTGAAACCAAACCTTTCAAACCCGCAAGAAAGACCCTCACATCAATTTGGGGGCCGATTTGAAATCTTTAGTGTCCACTCACAGGCCACACTCACAGGCTTACTTTAGTGCTCAAAAGTTTGAAACATGGCCGGTTAGCTTTTTCCTTTTGGCTCTGTGTTTCTTTTCCATGCTGAGAACAACACAATATTCAGTTATGCAATTTATTTATTATTGGGCGATTTAAGTCACTAGTCCAAGACAGATGCTTATGTCCAATGGCCTATTGTTGGCTAGGTCTGTTGGTTTATGGTCTGATAACAGATGCTCATTCAATCAGGGACAATGACAAAATAACATTATTCAAACACCACATCCTTCAAATGAATCATCTACTTTTGACATTCTATAATTGTGGGTTGCACTTGGTGATCATGCATTAGGGCTAATGCATGATCCCTTGGCCTCCGCGTTTTCTCCCGGAGGCCAAAGGGGAAGCCAGGCTTCCCTGTTTTTTACATTTATATTAACAGTTTCGGTTATTCTTTGGTGCCGTTTTGAAGGATTAACCAATCAGGCCTACCGTCATGACACTGCCCTCCTGTGATTAGTCAGCAGGGTTCCAAGGGAAGCCACCTCTGCATCGGGCCCTTGGCTTCACACCAATCAAATCAAAGTATCAACGTCAACGTAAACAAATAGCGGGGAGATAAGCACGTTTCTATTTTTATCATATTATCGTATAAGCAAGTAGAGTTATGGAGGGTCGAGATTTAGAGTGTTTAGTAAAATTAACCAACTGCCACATGGGCAGCATCTAAAAATTAAATCTGACGGCAGGCCAATGTCGAAGCTTCATCTGTGGAGAGAAAGAAGAGTGGTTATTGCACTTTAAATGAGTATAGAACACAACCAGTGTGCCTCACAGATACAATGTCATGGGCCAGGCAGATGCTATACAAAAGCCACCTCCATGTGCCCACGGAACATCAGGCAGGGATTAAAAGTGACTATAGTGAAAAGGCCGTATAAATCATTTCGCTCATTTTATATGTTGTGCTCTACAAATTATTTGTCATTTTGGTTGGTCGGTATTAATAGATCACTCAACACACTCAGTTATATTTATCATATATATATGCAAGTTAAAGTTTATCTCACATTTTGAGTCTAGCGGTTTCTCTCACCTGCACCAGTAGAGGGCAGTAGTTTTGCGATTCGGTTGTTTGGCCTTTCTCTAAAAACAAGTTTAGAAGTGAGAGGGAGAGGGAGATGGAGAGGGGGGGACACAGAGAGAGAGAGAGAGAGAGAGAGAGAGAGAGAGAGAGAGAGAGAGAGAGAGAGAGAGAGAGGAGAGAGAGAGAGAGAGAGAGAGAGAGAGAGAGAGAGAGAGAGAGAGAGAGAGAGAGAGAGAGAGAGAGAGAGAGAGAGAGAGAGAGAGAGAGAGAGAGAGAGAGAGAGAGAGGAGAGAGAGAGAGGAGAGAGAGAGAGAGAGAGAGAGAGAGAGAGAGAGAGAGAGAGAGAGGAGAGAGAGAGAGAGAGAGAGAGAGAGAGAGAGAGAGAGAGAGAGAGAGAGAGGAGAGAGAGAGAGAGGAGAGAGAGAGAGAGAGGAGAAGAGAGAGAGAGAGAGAGAGAGAGAGAGATGAGAGAGAGAGAGAGAGAGAGAGAGAGAGAGAGAGAGAGAGAGAGAGAGAGAGAGAGAGAGAGAGATGAGAGAGAGAGAGAGAGAGAGAGAGAGAGAGAGCGCGCGCGCACACACAAATAGTAGGATATTAGTCTTGCTTTGGCGTATTGTGCAGTTCTCTGCTCAGCGAACGCACTTCGACTTTGAAATAAAAACAATCAGTTTTGCATGCATGTGAGGCTGTCAGCATATTGGTGCAAATACCGCCGTGAATCTCGGACCCTTGTCATGCATTCTAATTCCAATCATTTGCGCCCACAGTTAGTCCGTGGACATACGAAGATTTCATCTTTACAAGGGATTATTCT